>NC_139715.1:16064444-16097234 GCF_964188405.1 Protomyctophum parallelum | reverse complement strand
ACTCATCCTGGTTGACGGAAGGACCAGAGGGTTCATGAATAAAACAACTACCTTCGATAGGAAGGGATTGGTCATAAAATCCTGATGCACCGCAATATTTCGTGTCGTTCAAACACGGAGACAAATCCCAGTTTGATTGCGTATTGAGCGGTTTCCCCGGGGTGGAGTTTGCCAGTGGCCTGGGATTAGCCCGATCCGACAGAACTCAGGGCAGAACTCATCCAGTTTATCATTTGAACGACAGCAGGGCAGGGCGGGCATTTTTCTTCCGCAGCTTATCACCTCTGACACGCGTTGCGCGCGGCACTTTTTTCTTAACGGCCACCCGGGGCGGGAAAACAGTCCACCACCAGTGATTCTATTCACCGTTGTGGGGGGGGGGGGGGGGGGGGGGGGGGGCTTCTCCACATGAAAGCCCCTCTCTCGTTCCTTATCTACGACAGACTAGTGGAGGGATTCTGATCCCCTAGAAATTAGACAAAAGGGGGTGGGGGGTAAGTATTACAAGACAATCAATACGGATGTGCCTTAGTGACTGGCACAGAGGGAGAAAGAGAGAGAGAGAAAGAGAGGGAGACAGATATGACTTGAAATATGTTATGTGTGTGAGAGTCTTCTCTCTCTTAGACCTAACAGAAACGGAAGGAGTCGAAAACAAATATTCAGAAATAGTTTTTTTTATAGCCTGGTTTCATAGCTTCAAATTGACATTGGTTTCTCAATTTGACCCACCAGTTTTGGAGATATGGCTTATAGAGTAATGTCTAGCTACATGTTTAAGTGTATATTTCACATTTGCATGTCAATTTCAGCTCTGACATTTATTTTAGACATACTATAGTATGTGAAGAGTGTGTGCCACAGCATCTGCCTCAGCTCACGGCTTCACGTTGCAGCGTTCAGAGTACATGCAGCCAATATGGCTTCAGTATGGGTTTTAATGCCGTTCAGACTATGGGTTTTATGTGAAAGTCTCCCATTGGCTTGGAGGGAGCCAATGATGAAAACCTTTCCACTAGGTCGCTGATACGGTCGCTAGTAGAGGTAGGTAGAAAATGTTGTCCAGCCGCTTTTCAAGCAGCTGGCAAAAAGAAATCCAGACAAAAAAGGTAACCTTTACTAATCGAACTTCTCAAGCAGTGATAATATCACATGTTGATGAGACAGAAGAAGGGGTGAGGTGCTTGCAGGTGGGAAGAGCGGAGCCATAATCCCTCCGCTAATCCTAACCTTTTGCTCGGCATCGAGCCGACAGGGCCAAATAGACAGCGGAGAGTTTGGAGAGTCAGGGGTATGAGTGTATCGGTTCCATTATAGCAAAGCGGGCTTCAATCAATCCCAGAGACAAACACGGGGTAATGATTTCAACCGGGCTGGTCGTTTTTGACCCTCGGCGTTAAAACGGGTCAAGGTACTGCACCAATTCCACAGCCTAACAATAGCTGGGGCTGATTGTTAGGCTGTGAACCACCGGAGAAAAGGATTGGGTATCTGATGTCCGAGACGAAGGGGATCAAAGGACGCAGGGGAGCATAGAGATGTGCCATTCCAACTCTTCACGCTTTCCTGTCCTGAAAGTTACAGCCTTGCTAATTCTACTGCTTTCAGTGCTTTGCTACTGAAAAGAAGTGTCCAGCAGAGGAACGCTATCTATTCAGGGAATTAGCATGCCCCCTTTCTCACTGACAATGTTCTGTTTCTGACAATGCACATGGCAGCTAGGACATGTGGAGTTCTCAAAAGTACAATAACCTTTTACAGTGCTTTACACCGTATGGCTTTGTACACACGTTTGATATATTCTAAGTGATATCTCCTACTTGAACAAGAGACTGTGATATTCTGCCTCATTTTCAATTATCTTTTGCGGCGTCGGTTTCCGGGTGCCAGTTTGAATCCTCCCCTCTAGTCCATGAAAAGTTTGGGTACAGTGAGGCTAGATATCGGGTAATTATATTACTTACAGTACAGTGGCAAACATGGTAAATTTGTATTTGTATTCATAGTGCACGCACGCACGCAGAACGTAAACAATACCGTCACCCAACCAATCCACATGCACAAGTTTGCAAACACCAAACCTACCTTGGAGTAGAGGAAGATTCGGTCCGTGTGCCGACTGGCACAGAACTGCAGGCCAGGGTAGAGAGGGAGGGGCGAGCTGTCATCATCATCATCATCATCTTCATCAGCAGCAGCAACAGTCTGGCCTGCAGGGGTGGGGTGGTGGTATGATAAGAAATAAAAATCCCACCCGTGTGAAGTGAGGGGCGCTAATCCTTCTACCCTAATGGAAATTGGGTACACAAGCACATGGCCGTTTATCCGTTCGCCTTCTCCCCTACCAAACCACTCCGTTAGCACACATCTCTCCATGCACAAAACATCCTGCACACCCCCCAGAATCCATATGCACTACATCGCTTCCGGGGCTTCCCCACAACTGCCATATTTACTGTACAAATATTACTTTTGTCAGACTATTATTGCGCAACAATTCGCTGTGATGTGATCACACACGCACGCACGCACACGCACACACACACACACACACACACACACACACACACACACACACACACACACACACACACACACAGCACTGAACAACTCTGATCATGGTTAAGTAAATGTACACCACTGCACAACTTACACTTTTGAGTATATTTTATTTTTAGCACAGTATAACAGTGCTAAACAGAACAGAAGGGCCAGTGCTAGAGGGAGGTGATGTCAATCACTGACTCGTTGCCCACTTGCCCCGTCCCCCCCTCCTACCTCCCTCTATTCTTTCGTGTACCTTTCCCCTCGCAGGCAGAAGTAACAACCACTAATAATGGCCCCATGTGTGTTTTCTTGTTTCTTTTTATCTCCTTCTTTTTGTTCCCCGGCCTTACATGGCCGCGACACGGCCGACCGGGCAGGGGCCATTTATACGACTACATAAGGAGCCATTCTCTCTGAAGTCTCCTGTTCAGCGTCGGGGCTGGGGGTTAATGCGTAACACAGCGGTCGGCCAATAAGGCTGACCCATGGCAGGTTGGGAGTCTGTGTGCCTAATGATTTTTCTCCTCCACACATCTCTGTCTCTCTCTCTCTGTCTCTCTCTGTGTCTCTGTCTTTCTCTCTCTCTCTCTCTGTCTCTGGGTCTTTTTGGAGGCCGAACCCCCCCGCCAGCCCCGGTACTCACCTCCTGATTGCACTGAGATTAGTTTCCTCAAAACTTACCCGGACAGGCAATCACTTCTCCTGCATACACCAACACCCCTCCCTCTCTCCCTCTCTCTCTCTCTCTCGCTTTCTTTGCCTCTCTTCTTTTTTCTCCGCTGTCCAATAGCCTCTTCTCGGTCCATCTGCTATCTCTCTCTCATTTAAGCATTCCTACACCGTTATCCTAACGACGTCAGTCTACTCTAAATGATGCCGACGTTATTTATTTATTTTATTTATAGTACGTTTTTCTTCTCCCCCCCCCCCCCCCCCACCATTATTTTCAATCCTACAGAAGATAAGATGTCCGGCTCGGTCCAATTAGAGACAGTTTTCTTTTCTTTCTCTCTCCCTTCTCTTCTTTTCATGGTGGAATAGCGAGTAAAATTCCCTGGAGGTCTTTTGAAGACGCTGTTCATACTGTGTAAGAGACAGTCTAATAAGACAGCCTTGTAAGATGAATTGGCCCCCATCTCACAAATGGCCCACTTAATGCAGCTGGTGCATTCTATCGCTGCAAAACAAGTAGCATTGAGGAAAAAAAAAAAAAACACAACCCAGGTTTATAAAACCAATATAGGCCGCACTCTGCTGGGCCGCTACAGGTTTCATTACCGATGCAGAGAGACGGTTAAATGGGAGCTTGTGGAACTCCGGTGTCCTGAAAAGAAAAAGTGTTGAAATCTAGGTGTGGATGTTGCTTGTTTTTTTTGGTTCGTTTTTTCACCCACCAACTCGTCGGAGCATTTATAGAACACTCAAGTTCAGGATCTCCCCATCAGGGACAAAAGAGTTGGGGTAAGACAATGCTGACAATGCCGCAGTGTTTTAAGCTCAGCTATTTGCAGGGCTCCAAGCATGGCTGATGGTTGGTCCTCAATGTGCAGATTCTGGAGGATTGCTGGTATATCTTCCTCTGCTCCGTCCGTTGTGCCCAGGAGCCTTTGGAAGTGGTTGAACCAGATAGTCAGTCACCACGCTGGGCAAGGCCTATGCTGTAGAGTCTAGTGCATTGTTGGAATTTTGGCGGAAGTAGCGGGATTTTGGCTGAATTACCGCTGAAGGAAATGACATTGGCTTTAGAAATCGAAAACATATCGTATCCGGGGGAAATACATCTGACTGTTGTTCCGGACCGACACCTCCGGCTATGCAATCTCTGCTTTATATTGTGACCAGGCTTTTTTCTTCGCAGATGAGTAAGGGTGGGGACCGAGTCACCCTCTCATCGGGGCTGTGTCCCTCCACCTGTCCCTCCTTAGTCCTCTTCCGCCCCGTCATCTCATTGATAACCCTGCAGGCCTCCCCGTATTGCCGTTCACCATGCACTAGCTTCACTCTTCGTACACTCTCCATCAGTTCCTTCCCTTTGATGTACTGAAGAGAGACAGCTTGGCTTCCTTCAGTGCCCCCGTGTCTACGAGCGGTTGGCTCATGGTCAAAGTTGAGGCGTGCTTTCTCCACCCTACTGCGTGCCGCTACAACCCCCCGGATGTCGGGAGCTGGGATCGACATCGGACCCAGAAATCTGGCATCGGTCGAGAGCTCTACCCTTTTTGGAAGATGCTCCAGTGCACCTGTAATGGTGCAGGGGGAGCCGAAAGGGAGGGAGGGGGTCATAGTTGTGATTTAGGGCAGGTATTATCAGTCGTGTTATAGGTCATTGTCTAAATGAAGCGCGGTGGAGCGGTGCAGGGCTCATTTCCACCACCTGACCTTTTCCCAGAGAGCTGCCGGTGGGAGGATTAGGGCGATACACTGCTGACAATAATGACCTGCCCTGTCTGCCTTTTCCCCTCTCTCTCTCTATCGCGCACTCGCTCTTTCTGTACCTCCCCTCGTTCTCTCTCCAGCTTGCACTTTTGCTCATTCTCTCTCTCTCTCTCTCTCACACATTGCTTTCCAATCAGAATTGGTTACAAAGCCGTGAATTCATAATCATTGTTTCAAAGGCATCCGGTTGGAATCATCATTTCAAAGCCATCCAATCAGAACAATCATTGTTACAAAGCCTTCAAATCAGAATCCTTGTTGCAAACGCAGGGGTGGGACAACATAGTCGTCATAGTTATTGCTAATTCATTACGAGGCGCAGGTGCTCTGCATTGCAGATGGTGCCGGTAGGCAAAGCGCAAACTCATGGCATGAGAGCCGCATGAAGTCGGTACTGATCCTCTCAGTCAGGTAGAATTTGCAAACAGGCGGCGCTATTTTAAGAGGATAAACACAGCAGAAAAACATGATGGGGAGCAGACATTCCCTACCAACCAACCAGCCCTAGTCAACACAGCAATAGCTTGGTGACTAGAAGAGTTAAATTAGTGCCTACCCTTTTTTTATTATATACTCTCTCTTATAATACTGTATACTAAAAATCCCACTCGTGTGAAGTGAGGGGCGCTCTTGTCATCATACATCACATTCCGTGCTGATACGGACAGACACACAAAGCTGTGCATAGGAGGGGCAAATGCACCTCGACAGACTGCTGCTTTCTAGACACGTCTGCATATTCTGCAGTGTGCTGCCTGCCTGCTTTCTATACTGTGGCCATCAACTCATTCTCCAGCCATAGCAGGTTAAATTGACGTTTGGCTACCACAGCAACATTATGCCAATGCAGTTCCCCGCTTGGTTCCAGATGAACGTCACTCTTGGCCCTACAGTGTAAAGTGTTTTTCTGAGCCTGTTTAAATTCTGGCCTAGTAGGCTACAAAGGGCATTATGGCACTTTGAGCTGCTGATGGGATCGCTCTTGTGCAACTGCTCTCGTCTTGCTTGGAAGTTGTCTTAAGTTGTCTTAACGCAGACACAGGAAATCAGCGCCAGGTGCGCCTTATCACGCCTTTTTTAATAACAATTGATTACGGTGATCAGCTGCGTCCAGTTTCCTCTCATAACACTTCTGTTTTGATCCGGTGGGAAAAAAACCCGACTCAAACCGGAAATGGAAAATCCGCTGGCTTATGCTTCTTAGAACGTAAATATTTCGGAATCCTTGCGTCTGATTTATCTATTCTAAACGCTTACAAAAAGTATGTTTTCGGTGAACTAAATCACAACCGCGAGACATGTTACATAGCGGATATTTACTTCCTGACTCGGCGGTTTCCGACCAAAACGGCTTTCAAGTTAAAAGCCTCGGTCATTGACAATGCAACAAGTTCCGGACAATTTCTTTTTTTACCGTAATATGAACCATAACCATAAACCATTGATCACTGGAAAAGTAGCAAAAAATAAATAAATCACACACTATGAAAAGAAAAATAACTTAGCCTCGGTCAGAAACGGTCACATAATATGTGAAATATTGAAAAGCGCACAAAAGACAAGACTATATTATAGTCTTGTCTTTTGTGCGCTTTTCAATATTTCAAATACCTTGCACATTCCATCCTGGGTTCTCTTTCAGAACTCACTATAGCTCATCTCTTGTAAAAAACAGCAATTCTAATAATAATAATAATAACTAGATAAAGTGCCAATCGGCACAGGTCTCCACCAGGGCAGGTCAGGTTGTGGCCTCCTGGTGGCGCTATAACAGGCCGTTGAGGAATATTTGGGGCAGAGGTTCGTCGTTGGCATCCAGGGAGTGTGTGTGCAAAGTTTGGCATGGATCGGGCCAACGGTGCCGGAGATTAGCTGATAACGGACGGACGGAAGGACGGACGGACACACACACGGACAGACTGAAGGACACACTCACGGACGGAAGGACGGACGGACGGCAAAACATACTCTCCCCCTAGACCTTCGGCCTGGTGGAGACAACTAGACCTTCGGCCTGGTGGAGACAATAATAATAATATGGACCTATAAGAACTTCTTTCGCCCACCGTGGCCCCAGATGGAAAAGAGCTATATTCACTTATTGGTTTGAGGCGATGATATTAAACAGAATTATACTGGGGCGGATATCAATTCGCCTGCCTGCCTTGCCAGCCAGCCAGCCAATTTCCCTGCATATGGAGAGGGGGAAGATTACAGGTGGGATTACCTTCTGTGTGCGTGCGTGTGCGTGTGTGTGATTGGCGAGAGAAAGACGTCTCACTCACCTAGAGCTTGTTTGCCTTCGTGGCCCTCGTCTTCCTCCTCCTCCGCCTCCTCTTCGCCGCAGACTTTGTGTTTGTCTTTGGGCGGCGGCGTCTCGTCTGCTCCCACCTCTTCATCTTCCCACTCCACAGCGCCACTGTCACGCCGGCTCCTCTGCCGACGTCCGCCTTTCGCCCCAGTGGTGGAAGGCAAACAAAGTGAATTTACGTTAAGTACAATAATTATCCGTGGCATATTAGGAGAGTATTTCCAAAAGACTTTTACTTTCTACTCGGCTACATCTCCAGAGGCAAACGCTGTGCTTTCACTCCAGTACGTTTTCTTTGAAAACTTTAGTTGCTTTGTACATTTTGACTATTATTACTAAACGTACAAAACCACATCGGCCGATCTACAAGCTCACAATGCGACGCGATGCAGCGCATTGTGAGCTTGTAGATCGGTTATTTTCAATAGATTTGCTAATAGATAGATGGCTCAATAGATCGACTATTTTCAATAGATTTGCTAATAGATAGATGGCTCAATAGATCGACTATTTTCAATAGATTTGCTAATAGATAGATGGCTCAATAGATCGACTATTTTCAATAGATTTGCTAATAGATAGATGGCTCAATAGATCGACTATTTTCAATAGATTTGTACAAATTTGAAAATTGACATTCTGCATAGTGCGTAGATTCTACTTTCGATGCATTCAAGTGCATTTCGATGCCAACACTTTCGGCACTTTCACTCAAGCACATTTTGAATTTCAGGACTATATTTCTATATTGCACGCCGTATTGATTTTACTTTTAATGACGTTTTAAAAAAAGTGCACGTACCACTTTCACCAGTGCATTTGGCCGATGTGGTGGGAGTGTGGCGTCCCCCGGGGGCGGGGCGGCCTGCGACGAGCTCTGACTCACTGTCGGAGCTGGATACACTCCAGTCTAGCACCACGTGGGGCGCTTTGTCCTCGACCGCCGCCGCCGGTACAATTGCCTCCGACGAGCCTATTGGACCAGAAGATGAATCAGAATCATCTTTATTGTAACGTCAGTTTGAAAGGATTCATGACATTGATTAATGTCCAGATATTTACTGTAGGGTCTCTCTCTCTCGTATTGTGCGCGCGAGCACACCCGCAAACACACACACACACACACACACACACACACACACACACACACACACACACACACACACACACACACACACACACACACACACACACACACACACACACACACACACAGGGAACAAGGAATATTATGATGTTCTTTGCAGATTCTCCACGGAAATGCCAATGCATGAAAATGAAGGGCAATTTCATGCAAAGAAATCAATCGTCCTTTGTTTAAAAAATGGTGACGGTGGCTCAGATGTGCAAGATGCTGGGTGACGTATTTCACGCCATACATGAACACCGTGAAAATGTGGCACAAATCTTTGAATATGTATTCTTTCAGAGCGAACGTTTTTAACTCAAATCTTTGCTTCTGGGGAGGTCCCTGGAACAACATATTTTCAGATCCGCGGCCAAATACAGATAATTCCGGGGGTCCATGACATGAAAAAGGTTGAGCACCACTGACATAGAAACATAGGTTTTTCAGAAAACTGTTAGGATTTAGAACTGGCCTCAGGTCTAAATGGGTTAAAAAGCACTAGTCTCCATTTATCTACAGTATGTCAGTAGTAGTAAGAGGCATGATTATTCCCCAGGGACCATAATGCCTCCCAGGGCGGTCCCTAGAGGGGTGGGCGTGGCATTTTAGCATTTTCCGATGACGTCATTATATTGATTGTGCTGATTGGAGCTTCCGGTATCTGAGGATCTCATCAGAATGATCCTGTTTGGGTGGACTTTGCCAGTTTGGCAATCAATGATCATTAATTTAAACTAATTCGCCGTCAAGATTATCTAGTATATATGTTTATTCATTAACCAGTGGTAGTGTGTACATGCCAGTGAAACTAATTCTCGCCTCGTCTGGGGCAGTAGGTTCTGTACAGGCTGTGTGGCTGTGTGTGTGAGTATTGATTTTGCATGCTTGGATCAATAGTTCGTATATGGGTCGTGACAGGGACATGCTTTTGCTGGGTGTGTGTGTGTGTGTGTGTGTGTGTGTGTGTGTGTGTGTGTGTATTGCTCTTACCCCCATTTTTGGGAAAATGTATTGAATGAGTTATAAGCAGACAAATTATAGCGATGGTTTTTAACAGCTTAGATTATTTCCAGTTTGGTTATAAAAGTCAGAGAGGAACTGATTATGCAACTATCAGCCTGCTTATCCCCATCTTACTAGGCCAGCTTTTTATTGATTTTACGTTTCCTTTCAATCGCAAGCAGTGGTCTCAGTTGTCTTACTGAGGAAGGGGGGACAGTGGGGAGGAATCATACAGAGCATATCTATTATCTCTTCAGAACTGGTGCGGGGAAGAAAAAAAAAACTCGTTAGGGATCAATGTGACAAAAACAAAAGAAGCTTGTCATTCATGAAGAGGAACCTGTGCAGGCCATTACAATTGGTGGACAAATAGTGGAGGTAGTAGACAGTTTTAAATACTTAGGCAGATATATTGACAGCAAACTCATTTTCAGTGAAAATACTGAACAGATTTTTAAAACTTGTAACCAACGTCTCCACCTACTACGCAAGCTCAACTCCTTTAGAGTGAGCAAGCATATCGTGGAAACAGTCTATAAAAACATGATAGAGGGAGTCTTGTGTTTTAACATGGCAATGTGGTTTGGCAATCTAAAGGTCAAAGGAAGAAGCAAGCTGCAGCGAATAGTAAATCTAGCCTCAAAAATAATTGGGAAGAGACACCAGCAATTAGGCTGTATCTACAATGAGATACTTCGTAAAAAAAAAAAACTATCAAGATAGCAAACGACCCCGTCTCATCCACCCTGCACCGACTTCCAGCTACTTCCCTCTGGTAGACGGTACAAACTAGGCATGCCATGGTATGAGATTTTACAGTACGGTACGATGCCGATATTGATAATCTATACCTCGGTATTCCAAGGTATTTATATTTATAAAAATAAAATAAAGATTGCCCCCCCTGACCTATGTCTAGTGACTACCTCCACATCCTTATAAGCCGTTCTTTGTCCCCCAACATGCAGGCCTACACATATATATATATATATATATATATCATAATATATGCCATGATTATGAATTGATTACCCTGGACCGAATGGAAACAAGACAGCAAGGACTTTTATCAGTGATCCCTTTGGATATGTGGTTGACTGTATCCTATACTGATTACACTTCTGCCAATAAAAGTATTCAGTCAGTGAATCAATAGCTATTCCCCAGTCCCCATTGTATTTCACTGTACTATGGCTCCCCCTAATGGCCGTTTTGTCCCCAGTATGGTGGAGCAGAGGTGATGCAATCTGCGCATGATCACAACTGTCAATGTGTGCCTCCGTGTTGACAGTCCACACTTAGTTACTACATATGGAAATATGGAGTATACATTTGGATCTGGGTGTTTTTCAGCAACACTAACTCAAAGGTAGGAAGCAACTTTTCAATCTACTGCATCTGTGGGGTGAAAATATTTGTGTTAAGTGTTGTTGATGGTGTTGTGACCGTTTGTTTTTTACTGTTTGGTAAAGTTTTGCACGGTTCAGGTTGTCTTAAGGTTTTGGTTTAATGTATGACATGGGTTATTCTTGGTACGTGGTGACGTATTTTGTCACATTTGCATGGTTCATGATGTCTTATTGTTTTGTTTTAATGCATGACATGGGTTATTTTTGGTACGTGATGTGGTGTTTTGTGACATTTGCATGGTTCAGGGTGTCTTAAGGTTTTGTTTTAATGTATGACATGGGTTATTTTTGGTATGTGGTGGTGTATTTTGTGACATTTGCACGGTTCAGGTTGGGCTAAGGTTTTGGTTTAATGTATGACATGGGTTATTTTTGGTATCTGATGTGGGGTTTTGTGACATTTGCATGGTTCATGATGTCTTAAGGTTTTGTTTTAATGTATGACTGGGTTATTTTGGTACGTGATGTGGTGTTTTGTGACATTTGCATGGTTCAGGGTGTCTTAAGGTTTTGTTTTAATGCATGAGTTGTATTATTTTGGTATGTGATGTGATGTTTTGTGACATTTGCACGGTTCAGGTTGGGTTAAGGTTTTGGTTTAATGTATGACATGGGTTATTCTTGGTATGGGGTGTGGTGTTTTGTGACATTTGCATGGTTTAGGGTGTTTTATTGTTTTGTTTTATTCCATGACTTGGGTTATTTTTGGTACGTGATGTGGTGTTTTGTGAGTTATGCATGGTTCATGGTGTCTTAAGGTTTTGGTTTAATGCATGAGTTGTATTATTTTGGTAAGTGGTGGTGTATTTTGTGACAGTTGCACGGTTCAGGTTGGGCTAAGGTTTTGGTTTAATGTATGACATGGGTTATTTTTGGTATGGGGTGTGGTGTTTTGTGACATTTGCACGGTTCATGGTGTCTTAATGTTTTGTTTTATTGCATGACATGGGTTATTTTTTTTTTGGTAGATGGTGGTGTATTTTGTGACATTTGCATGGGTCACGGTGTCTTAATGTTTTGTTTTAATGCGTGACATGGGTTATTTTTGGTACGTGGTGATGTATTTTTGGTATGTGGGTATGTGGTTGGGGAATTTTTACATGGTTCATGATGTCTTAATGATTTGTTTAAGGTATGAGTTGTATTATTTTGGTAAGTGATTGTATGTTTTGCGGCATTTGCATGGTTCAGGTTGGCTTAATGGTTTATTTTAATGTATGACTTGGATTATTTTTGGTACATGGGAGTGTATTTTATGGCGTTTGCATGGTGCATGGTTCAGGCATCCCCCGGGCATGTCTGTGGCCGTTTGAGATGTGAGGTTGGGGTTAATACTGAGTAATGTACGGTTAGTTCATGGTAGTAGGGTACATGTTTAAAGTAATCATGTATATCATATTGGCGTAACTAAATTTGAAATGAGTTGATTGGACTATGTATTTTTAGATGAACACACTATGTTGTTCACCTACAATTATACGGATCGATGACTAGAGTAGATTGACGGCATTTTACAATAGCTACTATTAGGTATTATTGACATTTAAAGTTAGATAGACTATAGTCTATACTACATGGTGGTATAGGCATCCATGGATTTCCAGGGAATTCAACCCGAATCTGTAGACGGGGTCTGTACACAAAACACAATGTTTTGTGTTGACAATAACTACGAGGCAATAACAGCCATCATACTAGTAAATATTATTTATACTAGTTAAATTATCTAAACTCGGTGATCTGACATAGACATTTTTTCACGATACATAGGAAAACTCTAAACTACATGCATAATAATAAAATATGGTTGAATGTTTCAAATAGTGGATAGTTAGAATGGGTCATGCATGTTTTTAATACAAACACCTTAACATCACCATGTCTGATGGTGCAGTGTGTAAATGTAACAGGTTATCTACATGGTGTATACTAAACCATGTAATACTGATGTACCGATGTTTTTCCAAGAATTCAGAACGTATAGTTTAGAAAATTGTGTAAGTCTATACTATACGAGGTCTTTAGATCATGGTCAGCACCAAATATCATACCAAAAGTCTGTATCTTATGTTTATCAGGTTTTATTTTGATCAGAAAATAGACAATTATGCAGATGAACATACACTGTAGCACAACATGGAGCAAAATGTACAAGACAATGAATTCACCAGGACATCAAATATACTCAGTCATCAACTATTTATAATGTATGTATATATATATATATATATATATATATATATATATATATATATATAGATATATATACAACGATGCAATCAGGTCAATCATAGTGGCCAATAGTTATGTCCTTGATTATTTTTTTTTTTGGATCATATCAGGGTAAATCCTTCCAGTAATGCAAATAAGATGTACATAGCCTATGGATTCTTGACATTGGCAGTGGTCCTACCTCAATACCGCTAGTTCTCAATATCTTAATAACCCCCGGTATAAAATCATCAGTCCACAACTTGTTCATTAAATCTTTAAAATGATTGTAGAAGTAATATCGGGGCGTAATATTCAAACATGTGTGCTCGGTTTGACTAGAATGGTCTATGCGGCAGCCGTTGCAATTATCCTTCATCTGTTCGGTTATAGCGTTTGCGAGTAGTTGACCAACATGTATTTTCAGAATATCTGTAAGATTTGTGGGGTTTGTCCCACCAAACTCATCCAAAGTCAGTGGCCAATTCAGGGGGTATGGCGGCGAAAGCAATGGTGTGTCGGAGGCTGGAGGGTCATGGGGAGCAGTTGAATTTGAGGCTGATAGGTCTACCGTCTCAAAATACTCTGTGTCCCCCGCACCATAGCCCCAAAATGCCCTCTCAAAATGTTCATCGTTCTCCGGATCATAGTCGCAAAATGCCCGGGCATCATCATATTCATCGCTGTCCGTATCTGCAGTACTGATGTTATGCCACCACGGGGGGTGTATACACGGTCCATTGAGGGTCCATCCATCAAGAGCAGTCCCTTCATTCGAGTTTGATTCTCCCAATGAAGAAGTAGAATCCTCCATGATCCGTGAATGGCGCAATATACTGGCAATAATGAGTTAGCATTTTACCTATAGTGTAGGAGGGGGTGGGCTGGTAGCTGCAAATGTTGGTCCATCGGTTTCTAGATCAGAGTGGGGCGTGGGTGCATCGTTTTCTAGGGCGCTGTACGAATCATGATTTACAGGACGGTTATCCATTGAGAATAATGTAGCGCCAGCTGGCTTTGGGGGATCACCGAGCGAGAAGCTACTATGTCTGGGATTACCGAACGAGAACCCCGTAGGTCTGGAATGGCTTGTCTGGTAATCCACAAGCCTCAGTTTCTTTTCATTGAAGTAGTCCATTGATCGTGAATCCACACATTTGGCGCCTCTAAGGTAGCCTTCCAGTAGGTCCAGAGATCGATTCTCTATAGTTGTGAAGAAATCCAAGGCTTCACACATCACATGCTTTAGAATCCCTAAATCATCCACACCAACGGCTAGTTGGATTGGAAAGCATTTCTCTTTCTCCATGATACTCTTAGGTCTTTCAACTGGGGTACCGCATTGAGATTTGTATCTTAGTAGCAACCATAAGTTTGACCTAGAACAGTCAACGATGAAGCCCTCAGTGTCACTACGTGAGTGTATTTCAGAGCTCGCCCGTACAAATCGAGATGGCTTGATATAGCCAGGGTTTATCTTTGTATCCAATTGCAGGTACTTACAGAACTCAAGAATAGGAGGGACCAATCGCTCAAATTCAGATGCATAGATGCGTATGTAAGGCAACCGGTCTTCAAAGATACTGTCGCCTGTTTCCAATGTATAGAGTTCAATAAATCGATGATTCTTGAATGGAAAAAACGACAGACGAATTTTCCGGCCGTCAGATAATGTCCAAACTTTCCTATTCTCATCTTGGTAGCAGGTAGAGTACATGTTGTCGTTCTTTCTTCACGGGCAGCTAGTGTCTCTATTGTAGGATTACTCAGTTATGTAGGGTTATTCTCCGTATTTAACAACATCCACGGAGAGGTGGAGCCTAAAGAATAACTGCCATACTAATCATGGCCGACCTTTGAGGTCAATCAGGGTTTTGTATACAGTACCGGATACGTTACACCCTCCCCAACAAAAGAAAGGCAGGATCATCACCAATGCATAATCCTAACTAGTTACAATAGTCGCAAAGTTTAGTATACTACCACCGTAAGAACCTAACTAGAATCTAACAACGTTAATAGTGTAAATATATATATATATATATGAAATAAAAACAACAATGAAGATATGTTGATTTTTTTTTATTACTGAGAAACAGAGCATGTATTTACACAAGTATGTTACACATTACATTTAATAGACCCGTTCAATTCATTCCAATTCGATTTGGGAGTCGTCCCATCACATAATATGGATTTTAAGTGGCAATGTAGATTTTTACATATAGTAGTAAAATAAATAAATAAAATAAAAATAAAAATAAAAGGCAAAGAAGTTTAGCGATATTGGGTTTAGCATTGAGGAAATGACACCCTATGCACACAAGGGAAAACGTTTTCCTGCTCTCAGACTTTTCGTTTCCCTCAAAGTATGGATGATCCAAGCATTCCTCCACTGTAGGTCTTTTCTTTGGATCTTCATTGATCATCCTCTCGATGAGATCGTTGGCGAGCACATCCTGAACATGGTGCAGGTTGTAGATTCCATCCATAATGTTAACTTCACACCGTGGGCGTGTACCAAAGGGGTGGTGTCCTCCAGACAGGATGTAATATAACAACATCCCAGCCACCTTTAGAATGAAAATGAAATGTAGGGACAGATTGTATTGTTTTTCTTTGATTAAATGGTTCTCTCATACTGGAAAAAAACAAACCTGTATGTCGGCACTTCTTGTATATGGTACAACCGCACCGCCATAGTCTTCATCAATGGTCTCCTTCGCCTTCCAACATTTTCTTCCTGCACTACTCGTTGCATATATTGTTTGTCGGTGGTCCACCTGTCTACGTACTCCATAATCGGACAATTTCACCTTCCTTGTAACATCTGTAGGGTAAATTGTATAAATAAATAAAAATATATATATTTTTTAAATGACAATAATACAATAGTTTGCCTGTCTTTTTTTTTTTTCATCTATAGCTTACCAAACATCACATTCTGGGGTTTGATATTACAATGGAGAATTGGAGGATTCTGTCGATGAAGTGTGTTTAAACTAATGAGAATCTGTTTTGCGATCAGCATTTCACAAAGACGGCCTCCAGGAAACTCGTCTCTTAAGTTAACGTATTCTTCCAGTGTGTATTCACATAATTCAAGAACAACGTAGGCAAAGTTTTCATCCTCTATAAAGTCCATATATTGTGCAATGGAAGGATGATCATGCTCTGGATGGCATGAAAGAACACCGTAGGCAAAGTTTTCATCCTCTATAAGGACCATATATTGTGCATTGGAAGGATGATCATGCTCTGGATGGCATGAAAAGTATTTCTTCCCCTTCAACATTCTCTTCACGGCGACTTCAGTGCCATCCTCTCTTAACCCCAAGTAGACCCCCTTTGCTATGCGGAATTCACCATCTAGCCCAATGATAAAATTACCACATTTGACAACGTCATCAACCTCGTGAATGTTTGCAAGTTTCTCTAGTTGTTGGCTCCATCTTTGACTGATTCTGTGCCATTCTTGTGGTTGTTTTGACTCTGTGATGGTCACTTCACTTTCCGAGGTTGGTTTGATGAGATGTGAGTGTAGCGGTCTAGACATGTCCATCTCAACTTCATTGCTCCGCATTTGTGCCTATGTGACAGTGGGTCAAGAGAGAGGTGATTCCAGACATAGTAGCTTCTCGCTCGGTGATCCCCCAAAGCCAGCTGGCGCTACATTATTCTCAATGGATAACCGTCCTGTAAATCATAATTCGTACAGCGACCTAGAAAACGATGCACCCACGCCCCACTCTGATCTAGAAACCGATGGACCAACAATTGCAGCTACCAGCCCACCCCCTCCTACACTATAGGTAAAATGCTAACTCATTATTGCCGGTATATTGCGCCATTCACGCACCATGGAGGATTCTACTTCTTCATTGGGAGAATCAAACTCGAATGAAGGGACCTCTCATGGTGGATGGACCCGCAATGGACCGTGTATACACCCCCCGTGGTGGCATAACATCAGTACTGCAGATACGGACAGCGATGAATATGATGATGCCCGGGCATTTTGCGACTATGATCCGAAGAACGATGAACATTTTGAGAGGGCATTTTGGGGCTATGGTGCGGGGGACACAGAGTATTTTGAGATGGTAGACCTATCACCCCCAAATTCATCTGCTCCCCATGACCCTCCAGCCTCCGACACACCATTGCTTTCGCCGCCATATCCCCTGAATTGGCCACTGACTTTGGATGAGTTTGCTGGGACAAACCCCACAAATCTTACAGATATTCTGAAAATACATGTTGGTCAACTACTCGCAAACGCTATAATCGAACAGATGAAGGATGATTGCAACGGCTGCCGCATAGACCATTCTAGTCAAACCGAGCACACATGTTTGAATATTACGCCCCGATATTACTTCTACAATCATTTTAAAGATTTAATGAACAAGTTGTGGACTGATGATTTTATACCGAGGGTTATTAAGGTATTGAGAACTAGCGGTATTGAGGTAGGACCACTGCCAATGTCAAGAATCCATAGGCTATGTACATCTTATTTGCATTACTGGAAGGATTTACCCTGATATGATCCAAAAAAAAATAATAATAATCAAGGACATAACTATTACCACTATGATTGACCTGATTGCATCATTGTATATATATCTATATATATATATATATATATATATATATATACATTAGAAATAGTTGATGACTGAGTATATTTGATGTCCTGGTGAATTCATTGTCTTGTATATTTTGCTCGATGTTGTGCTACAGTGTATGTTCATCTGCATAATTGTCTATTTTCTGATCAAAATAAAACCTGATAAACATAAGATACAGACTTTTGGTATGCTATTTGGTGCTGACCATGATCTAAAGACCTCGTATAGTATAGACTTACACAATTTTCTAAACTATACGATCTGAACTCTTGGAAAAACATCGGTACATCAGTATTACATGCTTTAGTATACACAATGTAGATAACCTGTTACATTTACACACTGCACCATCAGACATGGTGATGTTAAGGTGCTTGTATTAAAAACATGCATGACCCATTCTAACTATCCAGTATTTGAAACATTCAACCATATTTTATTATTATGCATGTAGTTTAGACTCTTCCTATGTGTCATGAAAAATGCCTATGCCAAATCACAGAGTTTAGATAATTTAACTAGTATACATAATATTTACTAGTATGATGGCTGTTATTGCCTCGTAGTTATTGTCAACACAAAACATTGTGTTTTGTGTACAGACCCCCGTCTACAGATTCGGGTTGAATTCCCTGGAAATCCATGGATGCCTATACTACCATGTAGTATAGACTATAGTCTATCTAACTTTAAATGTCAATAATACCTAATAGTAGCTATTGTAAAATGCCGTCAATCTACTCTAGTCATCGATCCGTATAATTGTAGGTGAACAACATAGTGTGTTCATCTAAAAATACATAGTCCACTCAACTCATTTCAAATTTAGTTACGCCAATATGATATACATGATTACTTTAAACATGTACCCTACTAGCATGAACTAACCGTACATTACTCAGTATTAACCCCCAACCTCACAGCTCAAACGGCCACAGACATGCCCGGGGGATGCCTGAACCATGCACCGTGCAAATGTCACAAAACATCACACCACATACCAAAAATAATCCAAGTCATACATTAAAATAAACCATTAAGCCAACCTGAACCATGCAAATGCCACAAAACATACAATCACTTACCAAAATAATACAACTCATACCTTAAACAAATCGTTAAGACATCATGAACCATGTAAAAATTCCCCAACCACATACCCACATACCAAAAATACATCACCACGTACCAAAAATAACCCATGTCATACATTAAAACAAAACATTAAGACACCGTGACCCATGCAAATGTCACAAAATACACCACCACCTACCAAAAATAACCCAAGTCATACATTAAACCAAAACATTAAGACATCATGAACCGTGCAAATGTCACAAAACATCACACCACATACCAAAAATAATCCAAGTTATACATTAAAACAAAACCTTAAAACAAACTGAACCGTGCAAATATCACAAAACATCACACCACATACCAAAATAACCCCAGTCATACATTAAACAAAACCTTAAGACAACCTGAACCATGCAAATGTCACAAAACACCACACCACATACCAAAATAACCCCAGTCATACATTAAACAAAACCTTAAGACAACCTGAACCATGCAAATGTCACAAAACACCACACCACATACCAAAAATAACCCATGTCATACAATAAAATAAAACATTAAGACAACCTGAAACATGCAAATGTCACAAAACACCACACCACATACCAAAAATAACCCAAGTCATACATTAAACAAAACCTTAAGACACCATGAACCATGCATAACTCACAAAACACCACATCACATACCAAAAAATAACCCAAGTCATACATTAAAATAAAACATTAAGACAACCTGAAACATGCAAATGTCACAAAACACCACATCACATACCAAAATAACCCCAGTCATACATTAAACAAAACCTTAAGACACCATGAACCATGCATAACTCACAAAACACCACATCACATACCAAAATAACCCCAGTCATACATTAAACAAAACCTTAAGACAACCTGAACCATGCAAATGTCACAAAACACCACACCACATACCAAAAATAACCCATGTCATACAATAAAATAAAACATTAAGACAACCTGAAACATGCAAATGTCACAAAACACCACACCACATACCAAAAATAACCCAAGTCATACATTAAACAAAACCTTAAGACACCATGAACCATGCATAACTCACAAAACACCACATCACATACCAAAAAATAACCCAAGTCATACATTAAATAAAACATTAAGACAACCTGAAACATGCAAATGTCACAAAACACCACACCACATACCAAAAATAACCCATGTCATACAATAAAATAAAACATTAAGACAACCTGAAACATGCAAATGTCACAAAACACCACACCACATACCAAAAATAACCCAAGTCATACATTAAACAAAACCTTAAGACACCATGAACCATGCATAACTCACAAAACACCACATCACATACCAAAAAATAACCCAAGTCATACATTAAAATAAAACATTAAGACAACCTGAAACATGCAAATGTCATAAAACACCACACCACATACCAAAAATAACCCAAGTCATACATTAAAACAAAACATTAAGACACCCTGACCCGTGCAAATGTCACAAAATACAGCACCACGTACCAAAATAATACAAGTCATACATTAAACAAGACATTAAGACACCCTGGACCATGCAAAATTCACCATACACACCAGCACGCACGCACACGCACACGCACACACACCCACACTCACACAGCCCCCAGCAAAAGCATGTCCCTGACAGGGTCCATACGAACTATTGATCCCAGGACCACACACCCCAGATAGAATCAATACCGCTATCCCATAGCCTGCTCAGAAGAAGGGGGGTGCAATATGCCCACACATGGTATGGCTGGTCCCACACACCCATAGAATCAATATCACCATGCCGACTGAGTCATAAAGATAAAGATCACTGGTAGAAAGGATGAGGCAGGCCTGCATGTATACAAACACATACCCCTGCACACACACACACACACACACACACACACACACACACACACACACACACACACACACACACACACACACACACACACACACACACACACACACACACACACACACAGAGGATGCGAAAATTAGTTTCCCATATCTTTTGATTTGGGGGATGACTTGAACTGAGTGAAATGTGCTATTTCGCGACTGTCCCAAGAGATGCAGGACGGGTGGTCAGCCCACCTGACACAATAGTGGTAGTCCCCAGGTTGCTCTTAGTCAGAAGAATGGTGGTCTGTAAGTCAAAATCAGTTGAAAAACCCTGGTATAAGTGAATACATTTGTATATAATGAGAAAAGTAAGGGGTATAAGATAGTCCCCTGTAAAGCACCAATAATAAGCAGAATGATGTCGGACAGAGTATCATTAACACAGACCTGTTAAGGACGGTCAGAGAGGAAGTCTCTGACAAGATAGACAAAACCACCATTTACCGTTATGTCATTGAGTCTCTGCAGAACGGTGTCTATCTGCATACTGCTGAAAGGAAACGTAAAATCAATAAAAAGCTGGCCTAGTAAGATGGGGAGTTAGAGATAGTTCGCCAAGGGGTTAAGCAGGCTGACAGTTGCATCATCAGTTCCTCCCCGACTTTTTATAACCAAACTGGAAATAATCTAAGCTGTAAGTCTTTTAGTTCAGTGACTCCAGAGTTGTTGGTGAGAGCCAGAATACATGACAATATTTGTCAGAGAGAGAGAGAGAGAGAGAGAGAGAGAGAGAGAGAGAGTCAACCACCAGAGGTGAAATCAATACGATCAGCTCGTTTAAATCCAAGCATGCAAAATCAATACTCGCACACAGACACACAGTCTTTGCAGAACCAACTGTCACAGAGGTCGGTTTAAAATTAGTTTCACTGGCATGTATACAGTACCACTGTAATTGCGAAATAGTTTAAATTAATGATCATTGATTGCCAAACCGGCAAAGTCCACCCAAACAGGATCAATACGATGAGATCATCAGATAACGGAAACTCCAATCAGCAAAATCAATATAATGACGTCATCGGAAAATGCTAAAATGCCACGCCCACCCCTCTAGGGACCGCCCTGGGAGGCATTATGGTCCCTGGGGAATAATCATGCCTCTTACTACTACTTATGTCATATACAAAAGTATTGCTGCATGAAAGTCTTTATATTTAATGTATTATTGAGTTATTTTCTCAAATGCTTTTCTTATGAAAAAGGCATTTAAGATATCATCGTCTGTCTGTGCTTTAATTTTTTTTATTGAGCAACAAACCTCAGGTAAATGAAGACATTTACGGTGCTTCTAGTATCTTCAATCTTTTGCCAAAACAAGGTAATTCTGCTACAGTCGGACTAATGCCCTGTCTGAATTACATGTGGTCCCCATGCATAATGCCTCCTTTCACATTTTCAAATGTATAAAAACATCTTCTGAGCAGATCTACAAGACGCATTGTGATCTTGTAGATCAGGCAATTTTCAAATGGCCGAAATGTATATAGGGATGAAGTGGTTATAATGCATGTTTTGTAGTATTAATCAAAATCTACAAAAAATCTAGTAACTTGTAGTAAAAGTACAATATTTGCCTCTAGAATGTAGTGGAGTAGAAGTAAAAGTACTGACAATTTGAAATGCTCCAGTAGTATACCTCAAAGATTGTACCTAAGTACAGTACTTAAGTAAATTTACTTAGTTACTTTCCACCACAGCCTACGGTATATTGTACCATGGCTGGAACGTGGCATTGCAGATGACAGTTGCAGAGGAGTTGCGTGTTACACAAGGCAGAGACAGTCTATTGAAAGAATCAATTATCGCCTCTTCATCATGTTGCAAATTGCTCGTTTACTTCAGGTGAAACCAGTAGACAAAACGGAATTGATTCTTGCAAAGTGTCGGCGCTACCAATCATCCAGGGTGAGAAACATTGTCTCACATTTGCATGATGTCAATCAGAAATAGGTCTTTTCAAAATGAGTTATTACACAGGCAGACTAGTCTTCACATAGCCTACTACTAGAGCATGTCTGAAATAAATATCAGAGCTGAAATCGACATGTAAATATGAAATAAATGCTTAAACATGTAGCTAAGTGTAATGTTAGAGTCGACAGAAGTGAACCTTTCAAGCCTATTTTGTCAACTCGCTGTTTTCCGTCAAGACATTACTCTATTAGCCAAGGGTGGCCACACTTTTTGACTTGAGAGCTACTTTCAAAATGATCAGCTCAACAAGATCTACCCACCATTGCTGAAAATAGTTTAAATATGTATAGCTTTAGAATAGTGGTGCTGACATTACATATAAGACAAATGCAACTGGAATGGTAAATAGAGAGGGAGACATGGACTCGGTAGGGTTTTTTTGTATTTCATAATGCTACTGACGTTTGTGCACAGCACTCTTGAAAACAAAATATTGCATTGTGGATTTGAGGCTCTTTTTGATGTCAATCAATCAAGTCACCTTGAATTCAAGTGGCAGATGCCAAAAATATTTATTTTTTAATTTAAATTAAATACTCTTTAGGGTCATGATCTACCTGCACAGCCTTTCGGATCTACTGGTAGATTGCGATCTACCTTTTGGGTAACCCTGCTATAAGCCATATCTCTAAAGGCTCGTCTGCTAGTCTGGCTAATATGTGCCACTCCTACAGTTTCATATAGCAATCATTAATTTAATTATCAGCCATGAGGTTTTACTGCCGTTTCTAAAAAGTCAAGCTGAGATCCCGAGGAGGGAAAATGTTAATGAATGCAGGGATTAATCCATTCAGGACAGGAACCACTTTTGGTGTTTTAAGCATTACGTTATTATTATAGCTATTAAAAAGTAGTGAAAATGTGGCGCAAATCATTGAATATATATTCTTTCAGAGCGAACGTTTTTAACTCAAATCTTTGCTTCCAGGGGCCCCTGGAACAACATATTCTCAGATGTGGCCAAATACATATAATTCTGGGGGTATAAAAAAAGTTCAAAAACATACATGACGTACATACATTTACATGACGTAAAAAACATATGTTTTTTCAGAAAACAGTCATGATTTAGAAGACATTTGTAGAATCTGTTCTCGGGTCTAAATGGATTAATCCCCATGCCCTTCTCATGGTGCAGACTCCAAAGTAATATTTTTTGAGACATTGCTACTTGGGGACCGTGCCAGCGCGTGCCCGCTCACATCTTATATTTCTGATTCAGCTTCATGGTATGCCACTTCATGTCATCCACACATCATCCTTTCAGCCAAAACAGTCAACAGTAAAACAAGACAGCATAGCAATCAAATCGTCACTGTGATCACGGGACGTCTTAGCACATAATATCATTCAAGTCCTGTGAAATGAAGAAGCACAGATTGCAGCAAATCCACGAAAAAAGGAATTCAGTCCAGCTACGCCTATATTACCTACGTGCCGACAAGACATAATATCCTTTGAATTATTTCTTGAGCTTGCGCACCGCATATGTAACAAGACGGGCGACTTGTGACAGACGGGGACGTGCGGGGCTAATTAGTGATCCTGCCTCTCTCCGTGGCTCGTTTCTTCAAAAGGCCAGCCTCTCGTCGGTTCCTTCAAAATGTCACGGGAGTCTCCTGACTCGTGGCCCCTTCTGCCGTCCTCCTCCTTTTGCTAACAAGCCGAGGGGGACCGGCGACCGACGGCTCAATCTCCCCCCCCCCCCACAGAGAAAGACGTTAATGGGGCGAAAAACCCTTTCCGAGATGTCTCTCTGCTTCATCAGTGTGGCTCTCTTTATTTGGAGGCTGGAGGGGGGGCTTGGTTAATATAAGCCTTGTAGCTGTTTTGCTAATGTTTCAGCTAATGTGCGGTCAGCTCAGCTTCATCAAGGATCAAAAGCAACCTAAGAACCTATAACATCCGTCTAACAATTGAATATCGGTACAATGTAACTACATGTATGAGTATACACAATAGAGTGCTATGTCTAAATAATGTCTACATGTCTGCATAAAATGCTATCTAAATGACATAAGTTTAGCCTTTTGCATACGCCTGTGAGGTCGTCGAGTGCAAGTGCAAGTGCTGAATGAAGAAGTGCCTCCATTTCATACTGTAGCTCTGAGGTGAGAACACCTACAGTATAACACATACTCTCATACAACACAGTGCAAATATTATAGATGTGATTCTGCCCTGGTTAAAAGCGCATATTTCCCTGACATTTCATGGAAGGTGTGAATTGTGCCCGCCGCCGCCGCAGCGTGAGACGTCTCCGAAAATGCAGTTGTTATTCTCGCACGAGCGGCGTGTCGTTCACATCACAAGGTTTAGCGGGTTGTTAAATCCGGCGTCTAGCGAGGTGACACAGCCGGCTGCTGTGAACACACAGCGAGGTCCGTGTCAGGAAAGGGAAGCGTTTGCACACTGAATACTTATCAAATGTTACCTCGCTGCGGCTGAGCGGGACATGAAGTGGAGTTTTTGCTCAGAAAAACAAAACAAAAAGGTGTTGTTTGCAGAGACTTGTGTGATCCAACTACGGTAGTTGTCGTGCCGAGATTGAGTGACTGTACAAATCTGCTCTTTCCATGGGGGCCCATATTTATTGTGCTAGTGATATGGATTGGAAGTTTTCACCAAATGTTAAATAGTGCACACTTATAATGTTGTCAATTTAAGCCCCTTTAAAAATAAATTAAAAACATCTTTGGCCTGGAGGCACTTTGTGAAAAAGAAGTTAGATCTTCAATGGCCTTCAATGTATTGTGAAAAAGTCATAAAGCTTAGTGTATATCTAAATGACACTTGACACTATCAAATGGCATGCTTTTCTTTTATTTGCTGCTTAAAATATTTATCCCGCGATTTTGCAACCCATTTTTTCACCCAGTGTCAATGATCTAATGTAATCCAGGAGCGCTACACTCCCTCTGCCAATCTGGGGAGAGCAACGGACTGACCCCATGCTTCCTTCTACTTGGTCTTGGCATGAGGAGTCCAAGCCAAAATGACATGCTTTTCAAAGTGTTGTTTTGGCTCATCTTTTAAGATCTCTGTTCAACTCAACCCACAGCCCTGCTGGGAGAAACGCATGAATAAACCAATAAAAGAAGACTTTTGTTAGGGTGACAGCCAGGGGCAACATTTCCTTAACCTCTGTTGAATTCAGTGCAAAACAAGCCTGTGAGTTTGTAAGCTGCTACTTTTGCTATAAAAAAGATAGAAAAGTGATATTATCAATATCAAACATATCAGACGGTCGACATTTCCCAAAAGTAAATACCGGTACATGTGTTTAATTCGGTCTGACCAGAAGACGGGAATAAATCAAATCCCCACCATGCAGCGCAGAAAATGAGGGAGGGGATATCAAAATGGGATGTACGTATACTGCATGGATTGTCTCCACAGCAACGACATCTGGAGTGAATGCCACTTTCTTTGAAACTTTGTCTGAGAACAATGGAAAGATAGAGCAACCCACACCCACCTACACACCTACTCACACACACACACACACACACACACACACACACACACACACACACACACACACACACACACGTTCCCCCGCTCTCTCTCTCTCTCTCTCTTTCTCTCTCCGTCTCTCTCGGCTTGACAGGTGAGAATTATGCACCGTCCTTGTCATCTGGAGCGAGAGAGAGAGAGACGATGTTGTGGGGCGAGCGGAGCTATTTCAGACTGGGTACGAACGAACGACGAGCTTGCACTCTGTCATTATCACACATCTCCAGCTGGTGAAATCTGCACCGTTGTTTCGGAAGCACAATGCAAAGCAGAAATGCCAACCGACGGATATTGATGGGCACGAAGACGAAGGGAGCGGTAGCCCAGGGCGTTTCTATTCCCATCAGAAACGAACGGCTGCATTGTCTTTTCTCTCTCAATTGATTCCATTTTGTTGTTTTTGGCAACCAATGCATTGTTCTAAAAGTCTACGCCAAATAAATTGTGTGTAAGAGTGTGCGTGCGGAGAGAAAGAGCGAGAACGAGTGCACGTTGCATGCAATGCACACAAGCCACTTGATGTTCTAACTAAGTCTTCTAACCATGCTAATTGTTACATTTTATAACATTTTTATTATTGCACAAGATAAATTGCACGTGAAGCATTTGTTTGAAGTGATTTCACGGCACACCACTTGGGACTGTGCACCGGTAGCACAGTTTTGGAAAATAATCTCTATCAAGTTTCCCGGGCTGCCACAATCCTGCTAACTCTGTGGATATGCTTACTGGGTGATATATCCAACATGGATCAAATGGAACACAATAGACTGCTCCTCGCGGCCCTAACTGTCGCCAAGACAACTATCCTCATCAACTGGAAATCAAAGGAGAAAAACAAACATTGCTCACTGGAAAATAAATAAATAAAAGACTCCATATCCCTGGACACTAACATAATATAGACACGCACACTAACACGCACACGCACACGCACACACACACACACACACACACACACACACACACACGTCTGAATTCATCAATTAGCTCCAATCGTATGTTCATAACCCAGTGATTCTCCTTGCCTAGTCATCATTCATAAGCCTTACTCCAGTTAAACCTATATGATCACACACACACACTCGCACGTCTCTATTGTAGTCTGTTTTTGTATATCATTATGGAATATATCATTCCATTCATAATATATCTGCATGTTTTTGGAAATCTTATCTAATTATAATTTTTTTATTGTCATTCATGTCACGTGTATCCTGTAATGTCTTTTCACCAATACAAAAGAAAATCTAAATCTTATCAAACAGTGGTCCGTGGCTCCAATTCCGATTAAATAATGGGCATCATTTCTGATTTATACTCTATGTTAGTAGAATTCTCTCCTGAATCCTCTGAATCCAAATACAAGAGGAATTGACATTGGAAGAGTGGAGCACAGCCTGTATGGATGCTCAATCCCAGACGGGTAATACTCGGTTAAAACTGTTGCAATATAATTGGCTGATGAGGGTCTATATTACTCCAGAGAAACTAAATCAATTTAGTGTAGATATTCCAGATACTTGTATCAGATGTGGTAAAGACAAAGGTACACTTTTCCATTGTCTGTGGGCATGTCCAAGAGTGAAAGAATTTTGGGAAGAAGTGAGGAGGGAGATTCAGAAGTTATTGTCGATAGATATTGAGCTTGACCCGAAACTGTTTCTATTAGGTCTATACCCACCTGGCCATAAGATTCAAAGTAGCGAACAAAGATTTCTAGATTTCTAGCCAAAAGGGCTATAGCCTTATCGTGGAAAAAGATAGGCAAACCCAGTATTGCTCAGTGGTTTAGGGAGCTATCATTGTGTCTTCCTCTGGAAAGAATCACTCACACTCAAACAGAAGATGTTTGATAAGATATGGGGACGGTTTATCCAATATATTACGGTTAATGATTTATCTTATTTAATGGTGGAAACTGAAAATGTCTAATTGTATTCTCTGCAGCTGTTTGGTCTTGTGGCCATAAGGACTCTGTCATTGTTTACTTGTTACCAATCTATGTGCCCTTATTTTATTATACTGTATTTATATATGTATGTACTGACTACTGTATGTTTTTGTTTTGTTTTTTGTTTAATTGTTTTTCATTTTAAGTAATTGTATTGTCTGTATTATGTATTGTTTTGTTGTATTGTCTGTTAAAAAAAGGAAAAATGCAATAAATATATTGTTAAAAAAATAAAATAATGGGCCTTGATATGAAAATGGTTGAAAACCACTGGTCTAGAAAGAAAGAACTATAGCTAGAATTAATTCAGACGAAGAGGTATATACAGCTCCTGGGCTCACACACTCACCGGAAGCAGCAGCAGATCGCGGAGACTCGCACATCTCGCAGTACGGCAGGAGGACGCTGTTGGAGTAGGTGCAGGCCCCGCAGTTCCATGTGCCCCCAGCGGGTGGCGGGCCGGGCCTGTCCGGGACGCCGCCCCGTCCCGACGCCCGCCGCTTCCCCTCCAATCTGGCCGAGGTGGTCTTCCCCTCGAATGCGGGCGTGGGCCGACCCTGTGGGGTCCGCAGCCTCTTCGCCTGGGGGGAGAAGTCCGGGTCTGAAGGCGGGGTGGAGTTTCCGGAGTCACAGTCATCCTAGGGGTGGGGCAATGCGATGATAAATATTGTCGAGATGATACATTGGGGCTCTATTTTCGCCCAAGCCGATCTACAAGCTCAAAACACGTCGCACTGCGACACGTTTTGAGCATGTAGATCAGCTATTTTTTTAATTTAAATCCTGAATATATATATATATATTTTTTTTTTGTGATATGGAATCCTGAAAAGTAAAAGTTTTATTTCATTTCAAATGCCTTTAATTATAGTTATGTTAATTTGATGAACTAAATACAAATGCATTGGATAGTACTCATCCTAATTTAGTAAGTAATTAAAGCGGGTCATGTTTGCTAATCAACCCGAGGGCCTCATTAAGTGATGGTGGGGGCCGCATGTGGCCCCCGGGCCGCCAGTTGCCCATGTATACGACGGTTTCATTTGCCAAAAATAATACGTATTTAGGTCTAAAATGGTCCTTTAATCCTTTTTGTTTTTGTTTTTGTCCCCCTTGTACTGTAGGTGGTTGTATTATTAAGTCAGTTGTAACATTGTGGATCGTGATACTGCTTGAAAAACATATTGCGATATTATATTTTTCCACATCGCCCACCGCTAAGTCGTCCTCCGCTGGGCTCTCCTCCTCTCGGTCCCTCCTTCTCGGAGGAGTTGTCCCCCCGGAGAGGACGACGACGTCCTCTTGGTCGTCCGTGTCCTCTGCGTCTTCCGTCCTCTTCCTCTTCCTCTCCTTGCAGGCGCCGGGAGAGAAGAAGGTGCGGATGTCGTGCTGCTTGTCTTTCTCAAACTGCGGAGATTATATACGTCACTTGACAGCAGGCCTCTTTATTATTGTAGCCTTTATTGCAGCCAAAAACGCCAACTCATGAAAATGATTGTCAAGACATAAATTGTGTTTTGCCCATATTCTCCCGTGATCAATAATAGTCATCACGTGATCAATATGTATCAGTCAGCTCTTTCAGATTCAATTGGCTGAGAATATATTGACATTTAATTAAAGTTTGCGAGAGGGGCCCGTTTTGCACAAAAGGTGTCATGCTCATCGACACTTCGACCAGCCATATTGGACACATTTCTGGCGATATTGGACACATTGCTGGCTAGGCTTGGAATTGTAGAGAGAGAGAAATAGAGCCTGCCTGGGGAACAGCATTCCCCGGTTGTCCCACGGACTGCTGTTCCCCTAGGAAGGTGCTCTCTCTCGCTCTCTCTCTCTCTCTCTCTCTCTCTCTCTCTCTCTCTCTCTCTCTCCCCTCTCCCCCCTCCCTCTCTCTCTCTCTCTCTCTCTCTCTCTCCCACTGACATAGAAACATAGGTTTTTCTGAAAACTGTCATGATTTAGAAGACAATTGTAGAATCGAACTTAGGTCTAAATGGGTTAAGATACTGAAATGTTTCATCTTAGGCGGAACAGCTATCACACAGTTGGCAGAGCTCTCTTTCCTTCTATCTACAAAAGTATTAATTTAACTCGGGAGTGAATTACAGGTTACGCTCCTCGAGCGTTGAACACCACAGACTTTACAATGCACAATTAACGGTGTGGTGGTGGTGGTGGGGGGAGACATTGCTCACGTGAGAGAAGAACACGCTGTTCTTGTCGTGCACTACTTTCTCGGGCGGCGGCAGCAGCGGCGTCTCGCTGGGCGTCCACCCCGAGGAGAAGTTGAGGAAGTCCCACTTGTCCTTGTCCCCCTCCTCCGCCTGCAGGTACTCCTTCCTGCCGTTCAGAGTGCTGCCCGTCACCGTTTCCTAGAGGCAGAGAGGTGAAAAATGGGTTAGAAAATCGTGGGATAAAAATTATAGGAAAAAATAAATAAAATACAAATATTTTAAATCTACAGGCTCACAACGTGTCGCATCAGAATTGTGCAGCCGTGTGCCACTGCCACATCGCAACTAGTTGCCGTCGCTTCAAAACAGCATTGTCTGAGCTTAGAGTCTACAGCAGCTTCCTTGAAGCGAGCTTGATCATATTGCTCTGTTCTCGGCTCCTCACCTTCCTTGTGGACTCTTTTAATCATGGCAGCCATACTGGCATGAAATACCGCAGCTGTGTTTAATGATTCACAAGTGTGGCCAGCCAGTGATACTAATTATTAGGGCTCCATTTAGTGAGGCAGAGAGCCCTTTGAATGAGACAACATGCACAACAGCAGAACCCTGACTCTGTTTGACCTTAATGGAACAGAGCTTCACCCCGTTCAGGACGGGAACCCTGCTTTGGTTTTTAAGCATTACGTTATACTTTAGATCTACAAGCTTGTAGATCTGCTATTTTTTTTAAATCGTGAAAATGTTGCACAAATCTTTGATTATATATTCTTTCAGAGCGACCGTTTTTAACTGAAATCTTTGCTTCTGATGGCGGTCGGCGGCCAATTAGCCCTTCACTAAGTCCCTCCCAAACCCATCGTTGTCCAATGGCACGTTAAATGGGTTCATTAGTATTCATTGTAATATAGTAATATTACACTTCTATTCCATGTTAATGTGGCTTCTGAGAAAATGACTTAGGGGCCTCTAGATTGGTAGATTTAAAGAGAAGACGTGCTCATTATTTTAGGTGTGTCAGATCCTGTGTCTTGGTGAGACATGGCCTTTGACACGATCTAAATGTCACATTAGAAGAGCAGGGAGACAAAATACAACCACATGGATGTATAAGTTATATCCTATTAGTATTAGCACACTCCATATACTTGATACAGAGACAGTCATGGCGGCGAGACTAACTGCTCAGGAGAGGAGAAAACTTTATTTTTTTCAATCCAAAATTAGTTAATAGCACAGGCACTCTTCACATACTAGAGCATGTCTGAAATAAATGTCAGAGCTGAAATCGACATGTAAATATGCAATAAATGCTTAAACATGTAGCTAGGTGTATAATGTTAGAGTCCACAGAAGTGAACCGTTCAAGCCTGTTTTCACAAAGACATTACTCTATAAGCCATATCTCTAAAACTGGAAGATAAAACTGAACAACCAATATGTCAATTTGAAGCTATGATTCTGTGCTTTCATGCATGTAATTCATAAAAAAGTGGCATACTTAGATAGTGCCGCCTTAAAGTAAGGTAAGGACCATGCCGGTGGTCAGGTGCGTTTAGCCCACTAAATGACTCCTGGCACATGTGACACTACTTACTATTTTCCAAAGCATTATTGGTTTGGTTGAGGAAGACATTGGATTCCATAAATTTCAGTACGGTATGAAAATCAACAGGTAATCCATTCTCTTTATATATTGTTTGTATACCTTTTATAGCATTGGTTCTCAAAGTGACTCCGGGGACCCCCAGGGGTTCTTGGGTGGGTACCAGGGGGTCCCCAGCTAAATTAGTTACAGTAATACAGCGTCACTATGGTGCGCAACCTTTTTCATGTGAAGGACCCCCAGAAGCAAATTAAAAACGTTCGCTCTGAAAGAATATGTATTCAAAGATTAGCGCCAACATTTTCACGATAAAAAAAAAAAGCAGCTCTGCAAGCTCGTAGCGCGGCACCAAGCCAAATAAATGTATCATGTTTGGAGGAGGCCACTGGGTTATTGACATGGAACAAAGTTTGAGAAACACCGTTCTAACGGTACCTTCCTATTGAGCATGCCCCACATGACCGTGTCGAAGGTGCCCTTGGCGATCAGGTAGTGCACGTGCACGGACGAGGTCTGTCCGATGCGGTGGGCGCGGTCCTCCGCCTGCTTCACCTGGCCCGGGTTCCAGTAGAGCTCTGCAAACACCACATGGCTGGCCGCCGTGAAGGTCAGTCCCTGGGGACAACACGCACACAGGCACGCATGCAGGCACGCACACACACACACACACAACGCAACGCACACACACACACAGAATGAAATCTCATGACTGAAAGTATAACCCATTTAGACCTGACGCCGATTCAGGCAGGTCCCGCATTCTTGGCATAGTTTGTGTGCCAAACCTTTATTTAACCAGTAAAAACACATTGAGGCTGCGTCTCTTTTGCAAGTGGGAACTTGAGGCAGAAATAAAATTACACTTCAATGCCACATC
>NC_139715.1:16014444-16059444 GCF_964188405.1 Protomyctophum parallelum | reverse complement strand
AGCAATCACCTTATACATTTTAAAGTGGAAAAACGTCCACAATGAATTGCAAAAAAAATCCAGCAATTAGTTGCCGATTCGATTGCGACTACTAAATGAGTTGGCAACAGATTGAATTATTGATTACGATTAATTGATTCATTGATTCATCGTTGCAGCCTTAGAATATACGAAGAGGGAGGGAAGGAGGCAAGAACAGAGAGAGCGTAGGCTTTTGAGTGGTGAGTATGTACAGTATAGGCGTTCAATGTGTCGCACTCGTAGCCGTTGATGGCCCTATTGACTGTGGTGAGGATCGAACCTGTGACCTTGTGACAGAGGAGCCTATAGTGCAGTTCCCAATGCTGCTTTGTTCCGTGTCTGTCAACCGAACTCCACCAAACCTTTTACACATAGTAAACACTTGTACACTCTCAGAGTAACAGACCCATAAGGGTCCATTTTGGTTCCAAACTATCATTTAGCTGGGGACCCACTGGAACTCCCTCAAGGACCCCACTTTTGACTTTTTGGTCAAGGTTCAATTTTGGGCGTTTTTCGCTCTCATCTCGTCAGTATTTGGCAGTGTAACTGTCCTCGTTCTCCAATCAAAAAGTCGAATTTCTAGCAAAAGATAAATGACGCAGATTATGTCCACTTTTATGTCCTATTTGTGTGTGTGTGTGTGTGTGTGTGTGTGCGTGCGCGTGTCAGTGATACCTTGGCCTCGATGACGGCCTCAGTGCAGGCCTGCAGCATGGTGAGGTGATGACCGAACACCAGGAATTTGAGTTGCTCCGTCTCCAGCATCATTTTAATGTAGTCCTTCACGGCTCCTGCCTAGACACACACACACACACACACACACACACACACACACACACACACACACACACACACACACACACACACACACACACACACACACACACACACACACACACACACACACACACACACACACACACACACACACACACACACACACAAAACAGACCACAGATCAGTGAGGAGAGTGGACGCTGCGTCGCTGGTGAGTGAAGGAAAGGAGTCCTTCTCTGCCCTGGATTCTCCATGGACCACCATGGGTCAGGACTATAAAACAGAGAGTGCCCAGACCCACTAGTCCAGGGCTACTCAACTTAAGATGGCTCAGAGGCCACTCGGCTAAATTACAAAAGTCCAAGGGCCACAAGCTAAAAAAAAAAAGAGTTTTATTTTCAACCGTTTACCACATTTATTTTGTAACAGACTACATGTCTAAAAATCAAGGAAACACATTTACAAAATGAGTCTTCATTCACACAATGGGAAAATAACATAATAATGAACAGATTATCACAGGTGAATAAATTTGTAAGTAGTTAAAGGGTCTAAAGGTCTTCATTTCTGACTTCAGAATGCATCTCATTTTGATATATAAACGCTTCTAGAGAGACTTTAGCATGACCAGCGTGAGGTAAAAATGGAAGATTATGATAAAACATTGGTATTGGTATGACCACGATGAGCCGCAGATACATTAAGCAGGGGCCACATGCAGCCCACGGGCCGCGGCTTGAGTAGCACTGCCCTAGTCACATGTCAGCGCTGATTTGGAGAGCAAGACAATAATTTCACAATGACGAGATTTTTTGTCACTCTGAAACTAATTTGTGCATCTGCTGTCTATAATAGTCACCCAGAATGTCCTCTAAATATTTCAAGTAAGATGCTGTTGAGTTGCAATCACATGATTGATACCACATCATGCAATCACATTTTGATTGCAACCTCATGTGAAAAAGTTAGTTTCTTTACCTTCTTGGGTTCTTCTGATGTCTTTATGTTACAAAAAAATCACACCCGTGTGAAGTGAGGGGCGCTACTACCGTATATTAAAGTCTAACTCATGTTGATGTAAAACAAACGGTGCCAACACAAACATTAAATGCCATTAACAATAAAGAGACAATATGACGTAATGAGGGACAATATGACGTACATTTTCCCTTCATTCATTGAACTAAAAACAAACATTAAAGCTGTATATAGTAGGGGCCCCTCAAAAGGAAGAGAGGATTGCTGTCTGGATACACAAAAATCACACCTGTGTGAAGTGAGGGGCGCTCTTATCATCGTACATCATCATGCATCATCTCATACTGGCCAATCAGAATTCCTGTTGCCACAAATGTACATCATATTTGGCGGACATTTGACCTAATGACTCCTTTCATTGGCGATGGCAAATATTGAGACGTGTGGGGTCAAAAGCTGTATGGGTCTAGCGCCCCTCAAAAACTGAAGGTGTTCTTTGGTAGGGAAAAATAATCAATTGGCAGAACAAACCAACAAGAAAAAAACAAGGCACTCATTGACCTTGAACGTGCCAATTAAAAACAAATGCACTTTAACTGTAACGCAGAAAGAGTGTGTTGGTTTTAGTTACCTTGCCACTCTGTTTTCGTTTTGGCCCCTTTTTTTTATACGTGTAAAGCACTCCGTATAACACTGCTTTAAAGAAAGTAAAGTTGGGAAACACAGTCCAACTTTTACGGCAGCTAACTTCCATACCCGGGAGTGGCGTATGGCGTGACTGCATGAGACACAAACTTGTGTAGAACACAGAGCAAGGCCACTTTGGTTGCATATACACCGCCCCCCTGCACAACTCTGACGGACGTGTTATCCCAGCGAGAGTGTCATACAAGCACAGCCCTGGCTCGTCTCGGTTCAGGGACCGTGGGCCAAAAAAACAAAACAAGAAGAAGAGAGCAGAGAATATGGCCAGGAATAGGGCCCATGACACTGGAGGTACAGCAGTCAAGTCGTGTGTTGACGCGACTACAGCGGTACTCCTGTGTTAGCACGACCCCGGGAAAGATTTCCACTGCGTCATGCAACCTGACAACCTCACACCGCCCGTCACACCTGCTCTGGCGCGAGAGAGAGAGAGAGCGCGTCGGCTTCCGCCAAACCCCATAATTAGCTTGACATGGCCACTCCGAACCCTTTCCCCGGTTTCATGGGGTCCCTCATTAGCGACGTTCTCGGCTTCTCATGTCTCATTTCTTTCTGTCGAGTTTAATTAGCGCGCAAAACTTCTCTGTCGTTTGAAGCAGCCGGTTAGCTGCATCAGAGACCCTACCTCTCTCTCTCTCTCTCTCTCTCTCTCTGGGTAATTAGGAGCAGGTGCTTGGCGACTAAAGAAATAAAAAATATATATAATCATACCCCAAAGGCTGCATGGGCAGCTCTGTCTCCAAACCGACTGGCAGACAGACAAGGTGGCTGAGATTTGTACTTTCAGAAGTGACATAGACACATTGCTCCCATATTCCCCACAGTCCACACACACACACACACACACACGAAACATGAAGAATGAAAGTAGAGAAAACCTGTCCGACTCTAAAAAAACTGATAGCAGTGGAAATGAGAAGAGGCTGACAGTGTGTTGGGCGGGGGGGGTGCGGTATGTCTGTGGGTGGGTTGGGGAGTGGGGGGTGGATGTAGTACGGGTATAGCAATGAAAGGTCCGGTGTTAGGCTAAACCGAGCAGAAATCCAATCAGCAAACAACGCGGAGCGCAAAAGAAGATCCAAGCGCAAAGGCAGGCTGCATGGGCGGGCAGCGCTCCAATGATTGCATTCCACAGTTATCTCCGGTCTCTGTTAACCTACCGGGAGGCCAGGGCTCCAGGCGCTGGGCTAATAGAGAAGAAAGGGGGGCCCTCAGAGACTGCAGACGATTGAGAAGTGATATGGCCGATTTAAAATGTACACGCTACACCAATTTTACAACTAAAGGGGAGAGAGAGAAAAAAAGAAGAAGAAAAAAACCCGAAACTAAACTCATGGGGTATAAACTTCAGTCACGTAACGACTGCAGGAGCAAACAAACAAATGTCGAGCTATATAATTTACCACTGGGATTGTGTATCTTTCCGTGTTAGCTGTTTTGGATTGGTCAATATTTCTGATTTTGAGAGACGATGTGAGGCGAGGGGTGTGTTTAGATGCGGTAAAAAAAAAAAGTGGAGCAGAAATAACCAGTGTTGCAAGACTTAATTCATATGTTGTATTGTTAAATCTTTGTCGGTCCAGCACCTGGGTGAGAAACTGGACGTGCATGTGCATGGTCTTTCGTGTTTTGCTGCAATCTCTCTAGGTCGTCCTCAGACGAGCCCTCCATCGTCGTTTCCAGTCATCCCGATTCTCCATACATCCGGCCAGTTCGTTGGTACTTTGCACTCCTGCATCGCTCTTGAGTACATCCACGTATGTTAGCGTGGGGCGTCCTCGTGATCGATGCCCGTGTGTTGGTTCCCAGAGCACCAGTTTGCTGGCTGGCAGTTCTTGATGCCTTTGGCAGTGTCCTGCTAGTCTCATTCTCCTGGCTGCTATTTTCTGGCTCACTCTTGGTATTCCCTCATACAGAGTCTTGTTAGTGACATGTACAGTCATGCTGATGTTAAGCACTGCACGCAGCATTCTGGTGTAGCACCCGTCAAGGGACTTCTGCAGGGTTGGCTTCAGGGTCCAGCATTCACTGCCATATAGGAGAACAGACTCCACTGTTGCGTAGAAGAAGCTGAGTTTGATTTGTCGGGGGAGATTGGAGTTCCATACACTGGTCATGCCATTCAGGGCCCTCCATGCAAGTGCCTTCCTCACTTTCAGATCTTGCTCGGTTGAGTTGACCCATGAGCCCAGGTACTTGAAGTCCTTGACTTCCTTCAGCACCGTGCCTCCTGTTGTTGTGAGAGGTGGATGTTCCGGTGATATGTTGTAGGTGATAACCTCAGTTTTCTTGGCATTTAGCCTAAGGCCAACTTTGGCACACTCCAGCTCCACTCTGTTCAGGAGTTCCTGAGCTTGTTCCACGCTGTCAGAGAGCAGGCCGATGTCATCCGCATAGTCCAGATCTGTCAGGACTACCTTGGGATGTCGTCTTGACCTCCTTGGTGTTAGTGTGAAGCCAAGATCCTGCTCTCGTCCACTGATGGCTTTCCTGAGTGCATAGTCCAGGACTATGATGAAGAGGAAAGGGGCTAAGGTATCCCCCTGCATTACCCCGGCCCGGATATCAAACTCCTCGCTGTTACCATCTGGGGTCACCACCTTGGCCCTTGTTCTTGCATACATGGACTCTATTGCCCGGAGCAAGTTGGGGGGGACACCGTAGGCCTTAAGGATCTTCACCATTGTGCCTCTGTGAATCGAGTCAAACGCCTTTTTGAAGTCGATGAAGCAGAGTACAGCAGTCAAGTTATCCTTCTTCACCTCCTCAATCATTCTCCTCAGTGCCAAGATCTGTGCTACGGTAGTTCTCCCCTCTCTGAAGCCATTTTGGTTCTCTCTCAGGAGAGGGTCGATGGCATGCCGTATCCTGTTTAGTATCATTCTGTTGTAAATCTTTGCAGTGATACAAGTCAGGCTGATGCCTCGGTAGTTGTCTGGCTTTGAGAGGTCCCCAGCTTTAGGCACTGGAATGATGTTGGACAGAGACCATATTTCAGGCTGTTTGTTGTTCATTAGTGACAGGTTGCAAAACTCCAGGGTGAGGTCATCAAGGTCACAGTTCTTTAGGACCTCTAGGGGTATGCCATCTGGCCCAGCACTCTTGCCCTCCCTCACTGTGGATTTCGCCTTGGCAAGCTCACTGGTCGTAAAGGGACCATCTTCGATGTCCAGGCCCTGGAGGATTGCCGGCACATCCTCCTCATCCTCTGCTGTACCCAGGAGCCCCTGGAAGTGGCCGAACCAGGTAGTCACCATGTCCTCTGGGCTGTGTCCCTCCACCTGTCCCTCCTTAGCTCTTTTCCGCCCAGTCATCTCATTGATGACTTTCCAGGCCTCCCCATATTGCCGTTCACCATGCGCTGCCTGCACTCTTTGTACGCTCTCCATCAGTTCCTCTCCTTTTATGGTGTCGTATGTGCTGAAGAGAAACTGCTTGGCTTCATTCAGTACAACACGTCTCTCCACGGTTGGTTCGCGCTCAAAGTTGAGCCGTGCTTCCTCCACCCTGCTGCGTGCAGCTACAACCTCCGGATGTCTGGACCGCATGGACACTCTGGCTTTGTCCAGCATTGGCACGCACAGCCTGGTCGCCTCCTCATTCGCAACAACGAATCTCTCATATTCGCTGCTGGGCTCAGCTCCCCTGTCCAGCTGCCGAAAGCGCTTCCTAACCTCCTCTGTGTACCTGGCTTGCAGGCCTGGGTCGGCTGCGAATGCCTTCCAGTCGTGCCGGATCTTGGGGCTTGGCTTGGGGACCCTGAGGCTCATGGAGACCACGCGGTGGTCAGAGCCCACAGAGCTGAAAGTGCTGAACGGTTCAGCATTTAAGATGGAGCTCCTCCACTTTCGCCTCACAAGTATGTAGTCCAGCTGACGTACAGTACCTGTGGCTCGGTCTCGGAAGGTCCATCTCAATGCAATGCAATGCTATAGAGCAGGGGGTTCCCAAACTGTGGTGCATGCACCCCTTGTGGTGCGTGAATGCCCTCTAGGGGGTGCGTGACATGAAAAGGGTAATTTGGGTTTTTGGTGTTATTTAACACAAACCGAAAGATCTAGTAAACCAGAGAGATGGAAGCTGTATACAGCAGCTGTATGTCTCAGTGCAGTGACATTCTGTGATTATTTGCCATAAATCATATTAAAAAATGTATAATTTTCACCCAAATGCAACGAGACTTAGCTTTGGGGGGTGCGTCAGCTAGGTCAGGAGGTAACAGGGGGTGCACGGCCAAAAAGGTTTGGGGACTGCTGCTATAAAGCGTCGCAGTCCCGCCCCCTGTGAGGGCACCGGGAGGGAATTCACCATTCATTTTCCCCATAGACTTTTCAAAACATATTTAGACCTGTAAGCCTCGGACAAAACCAACAGCTGAGTTGACAAATCATGACAACAGATCATTAGAAAGACGGGAAAAAAAGGGCAGGGTACGACACTTTTTTTGTTGTTTTTCTTCTAATTATTATTTTGTTCGGCCCCCCAAAAATGGCTTTAAAGGTCTTTAAAAAATAAAATTTGAAACGTCTATGTTGGGAAATGAATGGCTTTAAAGGTCTTTAAATAAATACTTTTTGAAACGTCTATGGGGAAAATGAATGGGGAAATATTTCCCTCAACGTTCTGAAAGGGGACTGCGACGCTCTATGGTGCCATTGATGAGAGCCAGGCAGGCTCAAAAAACATCCACAGGGCTCAACGGACAGATGTTTAGTAAAGGTACACCTACGTTACGTTACGAGTATTCACCCACTATCCCTGAAATTCAACTTGTAAACTTTTTAATGTTGCTGTTTTTTTATCTCGTCTTGTTTCAATCTAGGGGGCCAAGCTTTTACAGCCCAGTTTCCATGGCGACAGCATCACAGCGATGCTATTTTGGAACAGCGTGGAACTTTGAGATAAGATGTTTTCCGCACAATGCAGGCAACAATGGATCAAGCCTTCAGTCAGGAGCCCACACTTTGTCTCAGCGCGCCTTCAACCATTCCATCCTGTTACCATGGCGATTGTCTCCCTTGAGATCATCTCGCCGAGCATTTATTTGGCCAAGTGCTCAGACCATCAACGAATGCCGCCGTGGCACCGATGCCTGATTACCTTGAACGGGAAAATAAATAATATTTATAGTCCAGACCCCCCCCCCGCTGGCCTGCACCAGTCACCCCCCTCCCCCTCCACACACACACACAAATATGCGCACGCACACGCACACGCACACGCACACACACACACACACACACACACACACACACACACACACACACACACACACACACACACACACAGTATGTAAATTGCCGATGCCTTTGCCTTTCTCTGGCCATAGTTTCCGGTCTCTCTAAGATCACATCTGACCTCACATCTACTATCTAGTATCCTATATGTGACTGCATCTGGCAAACAGGACCTCATTTCGACCAGAGTAATCTTTCAGTTTTTTGCAGATTATTAAAGTACAGAATGTATAAGCTTTCGTATGATGTATCATTCAATGAAATTGGCACCTCAGCTCACCAGCTGGTGAGCCAGCGCTAACCAGCTGAGGTGTCTATACCTGGTGAGCCAGCGCTAACCAGCTGAGGCGGTACGGGACCTCCTGTTCCCTGCTGCTGTATATTTCGAGCACATCCACTTATCAACCCAGATACTGGCCGTTAAAGTAAAGGATGGTGAGTCACAGTTCGCCAGTGGTTATTTTTGTTGGATTACATGCGGCGTTGGTTGGTGCGTTACCCAGTGGGATATGGTGTTCCGCGCTGCGCACACTTCAGAAGTGCTGTACCGTTCGGATCGGGGGCTGTGCGGGGTCACCTACTTTTGCAGCACAGCCACTGGGATGTTATCTCGAGCACATACATTAGAGGCTTAGAGAGAAAAATGTAAAAATAAATAAAAAAGCTTTTTCAGTGCCATTTTCAGTTTACAATTCTTAACCCATTATAAGACCTGAGGGTCTGATTCTAAAAAAAATCTGAAAAGGTGTGTGTTTCAATGTCAGTGCTTCTCAAACTTTTTCATGTCAAGGACCCCTAGAGTGATATGTATTTATTTTAGCCGTCGACCCCCATCTCAAAATATGTCGTTCCAGGGACCCCCACAAGCAAAGATTTGAATTAAAAACGTTTGCTGTGAAAGAATATATATTGAAAAGATTTGCACACGATTTCACGATGCAGGGATGGTCTTTTATTTGAGTCCCAGGGACATTTTATGAGTCCCACTTCAACGACGTTAGAACTTAGAAGTCATATTTTGCCATTATTTTAAATTGCAGCATTTAACTCACATTTTATTTTATATGGTTATAATGTGATCATGTAGAAAACGGAAGAAGAACTAAAGCTAGCAAAATAAAAAAACTTTGTGAAAACTTTTTCGACGCAAGTTAGTGTGGAGTTCTGTGTCTGTTCTCTACAGTGAGATGAAAGAGGAGTCCACACATCATGAGAAATAGACATGACAAAGTGTTAACTCATGCCGCTTCAATGGCATACAGTATATACAGCAATGAGGTTATATCTTCCCTTCTTCTCTAGAGTCCTGCCTCAAAGCAGACCAGAGGTAGAAAACTGTCGTTCCCTGATGATGTCATCGCTAGGGACACACGCATCAGTAAGCAGGAACTGGGGCTGGCAATGAAGGACCGGGAAGTCTGGCGTAATATTGTGAAATCCACGATGTCGACCGCGGTCGAAAAATTATGATGATGATATACAGCATGTCCGTTCTCTGCCATAGCAAGTCACAACAAAGTGTTCAGCAATTATACGAAATATCTACTGTAAGTTCTCTAAAGTATATAAAAGCAAATAAGATAAAGATAAAAAAACTAATACATAAATATGAATTGGGGCACTTGCATTATGAACACTGCAGGTAACAGGGTCATGCGCGTAGAGGCACATGCTACTGTCATAGGTCAAAATGTGTGTATCCATCTTCCATAGGCTTATTATAGCTTTTAAAAGGCGCAAAATCTCACAATCCGCAACCACCTGCAATTCGGGGGTGGTTCATAAATTGGAATAATTAATTATTGTGGTCGGATAACGGGCGGATTATAAATATGCACACGCAGATTCGGGTGACAAAAAAAGCTCATCCGCAGGTCTCTAGACATACAGTAGACTTTACAGTACATAAAAGTCAACCCCCAATATTCTAGACCCCCAATATTTCGACCGATTTTCGATGATCGGTCGAATAGAAAAAAAGTTTGAAATAAACATTCATTCATTCAATATCTGTATCGGCAAATAAAACTGACATCAACCGATGGCAGTAGCCGATATTTATATTTTGTTGATAAGTATACATTTTGTGTTGGCTATGTTGGTGTGCTGTAGATTCTGAACATTTATTTCTTGTATTGAAGATGTATCGGTTTTCCTTTTCAGAGGGAAATAAAAAAACTCAAAACTAAATAAACATACACGGTTAGCTCAACCGTCTGGGCACCTAGGCTGCTGAGCCAGCCTAACGGCGTGCCGCGGGTCCGACTCCCGATCCCGACGGCCTTTGCCTCGTGTCCCCCCCCCCCCCCCCCCCCCCCCCCCAATCTCTCTCCCCATTAAGGTATCGGAATCGAACAAGCATTTTCACATCGGTGCATCCCTATAATCAGAGCTGAGCTACTGTATGAACCTGCTAGTTTTTGGCCACAATGCAAAGTTGAAGACACTATCGTTACCTTGGCAATGGCCGTCTGCTTGTACATGCGTGTGATCAAGGTCATGACCTCAGTGAAGGGGTTATCGGCGTCGGCGAACCCCAACCCCTGGCCCTTCATTCGTCTCTCCCATTCCTCGAAACTGGCGGAGGCCTCCTGGAAAGAACAGAGGGAGAGAAAGAGACGGTGAGGCTCCATTCTTTTAATTCCTTCAACCATTCCTCCCTCTCTCTCTCTCTCTCTCACTACTGCACTCTACAGTTCCTGAGATATAAAGGGCAAAACAATTAATGGTGCTAGTGGGTGCCCTACTTTTGAGACAGAGAGAGGGAGGGAGAGAGAAGTAAAGAAGTAAAGAGAGAGAGAGAGAGAGCGATAGAGAGAGGAAGAGGAAGAGCTGAGGGATAGAGAAGGAAAAGAGAGCGCGGGAGAATTCCCAAAGATGCATCCTCCCGTTCGCCCCAGCCAGTGTGCTGCCTGCGTTGTAGCTGGGTCATGTGCTCCTCTCTCCCAATTATAGCCATCCTGTGACAAGCCGAGGTCGAAGACGGAGAAGGCGCCGGGCCAGCGCCATAAATCAAAGATGGCCCCTGCATGCGCGCTCTCAAGGTGATTGGCGAGGGGTATTTAAGGCGGCTGCAGGAGCATGGGGGAGGGGGGGGGGGGATGAGAGAGAAGCCCAGTGTCGTGCATTGTAGAGCAGGCATAATGGACTCACAACCCATAGACAGCAGAAAACACTGGAGAGTCCATGTGTGAACACCGTTGATGTGAGCTGGCACTGAGGGGGGGTGGGGGGGCGTGCTGAAGACAATGCCATACTTCTTTCTTTGTGTGGGTAGTGAATAATCTGAAAATAATGAATCACTTCCATGCTCACGCAACGAGGTGTGATTCATATACTGTAGATACAAAATATGCAAAACTGTAACCCTGCTCGCTCGCGGCAAGCTTGGGAAGAGGAGAGAGTGTGTGTGCGTGCATGCGATTAAAAGTGGGAACAGTAGCAGGTGAGCGCTCTTTATGCTGCCGTGAGTGAGAGAGAGAGAGAGAGAGTGTGCGTGTGTGCACGTGCACATAATTATGTGTGTGTGTGCAGAAGAGCTGGGTAATGTGCTGGGCATGCAGTCTGCTGACTGATGAAGAAGCAGAGAAAGAAGGGAAGAAGTTCGAAGTATCATTATCGCGCACGCGCGCACACACACTCACACACAGGAGAGAGCCAATCCAATTACCACACAATGACCAGCAAAACAATGAGGCTTCATCGCAGACAACATTAATAACTGAGCACTTTTGCAGTGCATCTTTTGAGGTCTGGGTGTGAGGAAATGTGAGAGCGTGCCGTGTGTGCATGCACGCACGCGATCACACACACACACACACACACACACACACACACACACACACACACACACACACACACACACACACACACACACACACACACACACACACACACACACACACACACAACTAATAATTTGGTTGGGCCTGGGAGTCTTTGACAGAGTACTGTAACTAGAATGAACAAATGTTTTCCCACAAAAGCTTTAAGTGGAGAAGCTCTTATATTTAAGCCATCTGTGTTGAAAAGGGAAATATGTTCTATATTCCAATTTGTGATTTTTGTTTTCTTTTACACAATTATTGCACAGACACTTTCTAGATGTAAAATCTTTGGATGTAAAAAATAAACTTTGACAAACATCTTACTGCCACTGAAAACATAAAAGTATGATAAAGAAGCATACATACATACATTACTACTGTAAAATTATACACCGTCTTTTTGGTTTGTATAGTGTCAAATGATATAATAAACATTGCCATTGTTTTATCAGTACTATTATGGTATCATCACAACTCATTCAGAATGTGCTGATCGTTAACAGGATTCCAGTGTGGGTTTGCTTAGGGCTGGTGGCGTGAACACTTGCAGTGATCGGTCCTGCATTGATCCAGGAGGACTAATGCTGACAAAAGAGCAACGCTCGGAGGGAAAAGGGCAGCGGGGGAATAAAAAACCGTCTGGCCTGGGGGAGATAAAAAGCTGTCGTTAGCGAGTCAAATGAGGGGAGGCGGGTGGAGGGTGGTGGTCTGGTAAGAAGTATGGTGTACTGTATACCGCGGTCGGTGTGTGGGTGCAGTATTTAGTTTAGACAGTTTTTGGTTTAGACTAGTCATTGGTTAGACCAGTCATTAGTCCTACAACTCAAACCCTCACCCTAAACCGAACCTCCCACGGGGCAGCACACCTAAACCTAGCCTTAACCTTAACCCATGTGTAACCAATGACTAGTCTAAACTAAGTATGCACCCCCAGTGGGGTGGGTCAGCAGGGATTTAGTCCAAAAGGGAGGTGTCAGTCAAGGGAAAGTTGTTGTTAGGCGTCATAAGTGGAAAGACCAGAAAAGTCCTTGCGGGGTGCCCTTAGAAGATATTAGGAGATTTTTTATACCATTTACGTCATATAAAAGTCAATCAGATATAGTATAATATCGTTTTGCATCTTTGTGACAGGCCACACACACACACACACACACACACACACACACACACACACACACACACACACACACACACACACACACACACACACACACACACACACACACACACACACACACACACACACAAATGGTTTTCGCCTTATGCACAAGACCGGTATCGGTCGATCATGAGACAATCAGTAATCGGGACGGTCGATCGACAAACATTAAAAATGCCATCGACAATGAATGGAGAATTCACGTTATATGTGTCTGAGCAAATCGGCATACAGTATGTACAGTATGTCGAACCCTTGAACAATAAGGGACCACGATTCATCATGATGATATACGATGATTAGAGCGCCCCTCACTTCACACGGGTGTGATTTTTTTTTCTTCCAAAACGACTGCTGAGGGCGAGGATGCTGAACACACGCCTGCCTTCTTAGAGTGCAAGGCAGCTACGGGATTTCCGGCACACGTCTCGCCACTTACTATAACCCATTTAGGCCTGACGTCGAAAAAATATCACACCCGTGTGAACTGAGTGGTGCAACTCCCCTCTCCCCCCCCCCTCCCCTCCCCTCCTCTCTCCCTCCCTCTACCCCCCCCCTCTCCTCTCTCTCTCTCTCTCTCTCTCTCTCTCTCTCATTAGCAGGCAACAGTGCAGCACTAATACTATCTCTCTCTCTCTCTCTGTTTCTGGCAAAACAGCGCCCCTACTGGTACTCATAGTCATTGGCTTATTAACGTCACATAGGTGAACATGGACATTGCCGTTCCTTGGAGTGGTTGCAGCACAAAAAGAATATCTCTGAAAGAATATACATTCAGAGATTTGTGCCGCATTTTTAAGATTTTTCAAAAATAGCAGACCTACAAGCTCGTAGCACGCCACTCGGTGGCGTGCTATGAGCTTGTAGGTCTGCTATTTTTCAATAGCTAAAGTATAACATAATGCTTAGTTAAAACACCAAAAGGGGTTCCCGTCCAGAACGGGATAAGCATCAAAAGTTTTAATGTCTTTATAGCAGATCTACAAGCTCATAGCGCAGCACTCGGCTTGTAGGTCTGCTAGCAAATGTGTAGCTGGGACAAACTACTACAGGAATTCCTCGCTCGAATCATGCAAATTTGAGCACAGTGGCCTATTTGGTGGCAACTACAATTATGCATTAAAAAAAGAAGCTCCAATTAAAAGTGCTCCCATAAATTTAAGGAGAACAGGGAAGGGGGGGAGGGTGGGGGGGGTCGCGTCCTGAATCATCATTTTTCTTGGCTGGCTCTTATCGTCTCGTTCCTGGGGCGGTAACTTTCTGCTTAATTAGTTTTGAGAATGACAGAATAAACTCCCCTGCTTTTAACTAATGTGCCCATCTAAAGTCCCTTACATAGCCTAGATTCACCATTACACAGACAGTCACAATGACCAGGGTCAAGGATAGTGTACGAGTATATTGAGCACTCTCAGACTGAAATGCACGCACGCGCGCACACATGCACGCACAGCGAGAGTAGACAGTGCAGTCAGTGCTTCGAGTGGGAGGCGCACACTCACTCAACACGGTACGAGCGGCGCTGACACCCCGGTATAGTCAGTATGGGAAGGAAGGAGAGTTTAGACACGTGCAAATGCCATCAAAATGACTCTGTGCACAACGACATCTCTCCAGGATGCACACGCAGATTAGACACACCAACGGGGCCGACAAACGGAAACAACGGTCGGACACGAGGTCGAACATGCGCTGCTTCGTGCTTGCGTTTATAGGCTTAGGTTAGGGTTTGAGGTATAGGTTGTCGGTCTAATGACAGTCGGACCAATAGTATGTCTGAACTAAAGCCTGTACCCACCTCTCCTTGGACTGTCCTGTGAGTGGAGTGGACTTGTTTGATAATGAAAGTGCATCATTATGCATGGTGACAAATTTGCTTTATGGAAGGTGTGGAATAGAACACACGCCAAAAACACCCACCTGTTGGACAGAAAGTGTTGTTCACGTGCCAGAGAAATGGGACAAATAAAAGGATAAATAAGCGTGGGTGCGTCCGTGTGCGCATTAAAAAATAAAAAAAATAAGCATTATTACGTTCTGGAACAGAATGTGGAACACGCGCCAAAAACACCATTCTGCAGTCAGTGGTAAAACTGGAGATACAGACAGATAGACCACAAATTCCTGTCTTATCTTACAATTTGACCTGCATGCACAGCCCAAGATCAGAGACATGGTTATTTCACCCATTTAGGCCTGACGTCGAAATAAAAAAAGTATTCTAAATCCTGACAGTTTTCTGAAATACCCATGTTTCTAGGCCTATATCACTCAATATTTCATGTCAGAGGCTCCAAAAATTATATGTAATTGGCCGCCGACCGCCCATCTCAAAGTATGTTGTAACAGGGGGCACCCCCAGAAGCAAAGATTTGAGTTAAAATCGGTCGCTCTGAAAGAAGGTTTTGCGCCCCATTTTCACGATTTCTTCAAAAATAGCAGACCTATAAGTTCATGAGCTTGTAGATCTGCTATTTTTCCAATAGCTAAAGTATAACATAATGGTTTAAAACACCAAAAGGGGTTCCCGCCCCAGAATGGGTTAAGTGCGTGTATATATAGTATACCTTGCCAGCTTCCTTGGGCAGGTCAAAGGGGATACGCTGGCGGACTTTGGGGGGCAGCTGGGTGAGGACCTCTGCCTTGAGTCGACGGATCATGATCTCACTCAGGCGCTGGTGCAGTTCGTCCAGGTTGGACGCCCCCCGGCAGTCCCACTGCCTCCGTGATCCAAAGTACCTATAGTGGAGAGGAATGAAAACTTGACTGCCTAGATTTCCGCATTTAAAATGATGGCGAATGATTGCAGGTTTGATTATTATTATTCATTTTATTGTATTTTTAACACACTAGATGCATGATTGATTACATACTGTAATCATAACGTAATTACTGGTGTTTCCACACGTGCACAAACGCTGAGGAAAGGCGCAAGGTCCCTGACGTTTGTGTGTCAAGTGGGTTGTTCCTTAAAAAGTGAACCGAGACTGCAATCAAGTGAGTGCGCGCCATTATCTATTTTGTTATCTTTTTTTTTTTCCCATTCCAATCAATGACCTTCTGCTGACAGGCTAGCTGTTAAACCCCTATAATTATCCTGGCATTCTGAAGGGAACAGAGCAGTGTTTTACTCTGTGGAGAGGAGTCCCCACCATTATTGTGTTAGATGATGCGAGCCTAATTCCATTTGTATGTGTATGACTATACACACAACTGCTTGTGTGTGTGTGTGTGTGTGTGTGTGTGTGTGTGTGTGTGTGTGTGTGTGTGTGTGCGTGTGTGTGCGTGTGTGTGCGCGTGTGTGTGTGGGGGTCGATTGACACAAACACTCAAGTGTTTGAGTTTCAAGGAAACCATTGGATCGTGTTCATTTCAGCACAGTACGAAAATCATGTAATGTATTTTCCATAACAATATTCACAATATATCGAAACGGAACGTTCCACATTGTTCATTAAAAGATCACAAAACGTCACATTGACATTGCTATTCATATAGGGATGCCAGCTTGAACGTAAAAAAAAAAAAAGCGTTTTGAAACCTTTCCCAGCCCTTTCACCAAGGTAAGTGGCTATATCACGTGAATTCAACAATGTAAAAAAGAAAAAAACCTCTAGGCTCACTTGAAACGTGCGTCGCAGAATTTCTTGGAGAAGTCAGTCCATGATCCAAACCTCCCGGGATACAGAGCGTCAATCTGCATGAAGAGCTGTTGGAGCAGGCAGAAAAATGAACCGTGACAGAAAAGACACTTCACACTACCGAGCGCATGCAGTCATGCATGAGATAGATCCATATAGTAAGGCGGTTTGGGGAGGGTGTTGGTAGGTATACTGTTAGGAAGAGTACAGCTTAAAATATTTAGCATTTAATTTACTGTTCGGTCAATAAGGATCCACATTTACAGTCTCAATAATTAAATGACACTTTTGCAGTTTTATATTCGGAATTGAAAGCGACTTGTTGTGCGCTTGTAGATCGGCTGTGGCTGTGTGTGTGTGTGTGTGTGTGTTTGTATCTGTGTGTAAAAATGTATTCACATGACATAAAGCTCCAGGCTAGTGTATGCTTGTGCATGAGTGCTTTTACTGTGTGTGTGTGCGTGCGTGCGGGCGGGCGCCTATCTGTGTTCCACGTCCAAGCCAATGAACAATATTTGTGGCGTAATGACAGCTAATGCTGTGTGAGTGAGTAGCCATGGTGGGCGTATTATTCCTAGTGCTGCACTTACTCACTCACTCACTCGATAAAACCTCGGATAGCACTGCGTTCACTGCTCGGACATGGGAGCCCGTCGGCCACCGGCCTACTTGAGAGCGATGCTCTCCTAATAATACCCGTTGTCAACTTGTCATAGCACCCGTTTTAACTGTCTGTCTGTGTCGCACATGGAGATCTCTGTATCTGCCCGTGTCTTAGAGTGCAAACTGACTGCGAAAAGTAGAATGGTTAAGTAATCAATTTGCAGGTGTGGGGTTGCCATGGCAATCAATTGGCTGAGGCAGAGGCTGGAAATTGCACAGGTGAGGGGACTTTGGCTCATTAGACCCACTGGCAGAGCCTGACCAGAGCCTTTTGCGGTGGTTCTGGAGAACCGTGGGTCCGACCGACCCCAATACCGGCACTGCACTTCCCTGCGGGGGTGAGGAACGCGTGTGTCGAATGTGAGTGAGTCGAGTGGGGGAAACGGTTCTCGAGTTACGTGCATTACAACTGTACACACACACACACACACACACAAGAGACGTGGCACATTTATATTAGGATGTGTGTGGGTAGGGAATGAGGAATGGGGAGGGGGGGGGGGGCGTTGCATGCTGCTGTGCTTGCTCTGCAACATATTCACAGTGCACAGTGACTAATGCCTGGAGTGAGGCGATTGGCTCAGAGTTACAGGGACGCACGGGTGCTTTATGCACCGGATGCTAAAATGTAAAAAATATATATATGTTGACGATACGAGAAAAGAGTGTGTGTCTGTATCTGTGTGTGCATGTGATGGAGGGTGACACACACACACACACACACACACACACACACACACACACGAACGAACAAGATGCAATTTGTTCACCCTGTGCTTCAATTAAATTGAATCTGCCTCTTCCTGGGACCAATCACGGTCCATAGATTATCAGGTGTAGATAATGGCCACGTTTCCCCCGACAACACCGTGGATGTTCCGGTCACAGTATATATATATAGGAGCAGACCTGCTGGAACCACACACATCTTGTACAGAGCAGGTCAGGACAGGTGCTTTCGTTGGGTCACCCATTCAGGACGAGATCCCCTTTTTTCTGTTTTAAGCATCATGTTATACTTTAGCAATTGAAAGATAGCAGATCTACAAGCTCATTCTACAAGCTCGTTCATGCAAATTGAACCTGCTGCGCTTATTTGACAGCTCTGATTTATGTCAATCTATCACAGTATACTCTGAAACTGAAAAAAATAATAATGTTTGTTTGTCACGTGGCTACTAAAAACATCGTATCGAATCGTATTTTATACAGTGTTTTCAAGGTGTGGCTCCTCAGAGGTAAACTGTCTAGACCGGTGGGTCTCAAATGGGGGTACGTGTACCCCTAGGGTACGTGAGAGAAGGCGGGCAATGGGAAAACTGGACACAGTTTAAAAGTATTTTAGGTTTTTTTAAAAGCATCATATACCAGTGATGGGCCAAGTTTAGTCCATTGACTGACTGATTCCCAGTGAAAAGTACTGCTAAAGATAGGGGACTGGTTATTTGAGACCAAGTGGTGTCCCGATCAGGACTACAGAAGGTGGTACTTACCTATTATGCATCATTTTGAACATTTATAAGTTTGCAATAAAACACATGTGTAACCTTATAGCTTTTGAATAGCTGTTGAAAAAAAGAGCTAAACTGAAAAATTTGGAAAAATTGCGAAAATGTGATACAAATCTTTTTAATATATATTCTTTCACATCAAACGTTTTTAACTCAAATATTTGCTTCTGGGAGGTCCCTGGAACAAAAATATTTTTAGATGGAGGTCGGTGGCCAAATATACCTGTATATAATTTTGGGGGTGCTTGACATGAAAAAGTTAGAGCACCACTGAAATACGTAGAAACATAGGTTCTTTTTCAGAAAACCAGTCAGGATTTAATCTTCGTCTTAATGGAGTAAATGGATCAAAAGTTCTAGTCGGTTAGTTATTAACATCGATTGGATTTATGTGGTCCCCCCCACCTCTTCGGGGCGGCCCATGGCCGGGGTGCCGGTGAGGAGGATGACCCTCCTGGCACTCCGGAGGAGGGGGACCAGGATCTTGGTGCGCGCGGCGGTCCTGGTCTTGAGGTAGTGCGACTCGTCCACCACCACCATGGCGAAGCGCTGCCTGGTCAGAGCCTCCACCAGGGTGCGCGCGTCCGAGGTGAGCAGGCCGTAGCCCAGCACCGTCACCTTACTGCTGCTGATGCCTCTGAAACGCACATCATGCGTGCCGTGCACATGGGATTGATTGATTGATTGATTAGCTTATTAGACAGAAAATGTTAAAACAGCAACGGAGAACAGTCACAACACAACTTATATCTTGCGCCACCCCTTACCCGTACACTTATTTGCTATTTTTGACAAAAAACGTGTCCATGTAGATTGGCTAGTTGAACTACTTAAAAATAAATCCCGCAAAAACATTTATGGATAAAGGGTAAGGAGCGCCGAAGATAGGGCCAATAGTCTAAAAGGGATAGCACCAAGAAAAGTCCTTGCGGTAAAGAAATGCGTCCGGCCACAAATGTGCTTGCGCGTATGTGTTAAGAGTTACCATTCCAGTCTTGTTCCAAACTAGGTCCATTTTGAAATTCCTTGCGCAACAATCCCAGTGAAGCAAAATGTCAATAAAATGGAACATTTATTTATGGCTGCTGTATGTCTGAACTGTCTGTTTCTCTGTCTGCACTCACGGGTGCTCACACACACACACACACACACACACACACACACACACACACACACGCACACGCACACAGAAAGATACTATACCATAATATACTCCTACAACTTTTGTCCAACCCTGTGTTTAGAACTGAGATCCATTTGGAGTCATCAGCATTGCTGCTGCTCCTGGCATGCAATTTGATTTATGAACTATGGTTAATGCCACTATGCTTTCAGACCTCATTTGGAAGACGGTGTGTAACCTTTCCTTCGGGGAAAGGCAAAATTGCCTTGTGATTTGAAAATTGCAGCAGTCAATACAGCAATTTCTGTTTATTCCACCCCCCCGCCCCCCCCCCCCCCGGTTAATTGTGCAGCCCGCGACTAAAACAGGCACGGGGGCGGCTAAATAAATGAAGGCGCACGCACACACACGCACACACACATACAGCACAGCGCTCATGACAGAGGGGACAGCCGTGTAGACATAACATTTCAATGGGGCTGTCGGAAAAATCAAGTGCCTTGACAGCATCTGACAGGCGCCTTTCAACACGCAAATCTGAACGCCGTTCACCCTCCAGCACAAAGACGACATCATTCAAAACGCAAAAAGATTTAGTTCTTCCCCTCGTCTGCCTGCTCAGTCATTAGCACTTCCCCTTCAAGGACGGTTTCACAACCCCTTTGCCACCTCATCTGCGATGAGGAGGGGAGGCTTTTCTTCTTCAACGGAAATCTTTATGTTATAAAGAAAATGATAAAACACAAGCTGCAATGTGTAACTAGCATGTCCTAGCGGGGATTCAGACGTGACCCGAGGCTCCTGCATGAGAAACCACTTTTCAACATCTCTGTCAGCTTTGTCAGCTCTGTCACACATACTCCAGTTTTAGGTGATAAGCTATCACCTTTTTGGGTGGTAAGTTATCACCTAAAAAGGTGATAATGATTCGAGGCCAACATACTCGCAGTGATGTCAAATCTTAGCTTCGGGGGGGGGGGGGGGGGGTCCCTGGAACGACATATTTTCAGATGGGGGTCGGCGGCAAATTACATATATTTTTGGGGGTCCTTGACATGAAAATGTTTGAGAATCACTGACATAGAAACATAGGCTGCCAGGATTTGGAAGACGTAGTAGAATCGTCTAAATGGGTTAACATAACACTGCAGCTTTAACTTCCTTAAAGCACAACACGCCAGCCCTTTTATGCCAATCTATGCCAACAAGCTAGACAGAGACATGAGAAGCCAACACACCCTTGTGAAAATGAGGCTGTCATGTCCGCCCGCACAGCAATTATGATTTCAGTCCACTCTACTTTCTGGTCTGAGCATTTGGATTCCTTTGTGGTCGTTTTGGCAGTATAGCCTAGCCTTGTTGATTTGCCTGTCTGTCAATGCTGTCATCCTCCAGCTCACCCTTTGCAAATTGAAACCTGCTGCGCTTATTTGACAGCACTGATTTATGTCAATCTATCGCAGCATACTCTGAAACTGATTTTTTTTTAATAATAATGTTTGTTTGTCACGTGGCTACTAAAAACTTCCTATCGAACCATGTGAACAGTGTGTCTCCTCAGGGGTAAACTGTCTAGACGGGTGTGTCTAAAATGGGGGTACGTGTACCCCTAGGGGTACGCAGGGGTACTACCGACGGGACGTGAGAGAAAGTGGGCAATGGAAAAACTGGACACAGTTTAAAGAAAATGTGCTCAGGATGGTCAGGATTTCAGGTCTTTCACACCTTTTCTTATTTACATTTCCCTCTCCTTTCCAATGGGCTATATGCACACAATTTACAATTTAGGCATTTAACGGACGTTCTTAATCCAGAGCGATTTACAATAACTCTTCCTACTTCCAGGACGCTTCCCTACTTCCAAGTTCCTTCACCGCACTGAAACTGTACACTCTCAAGAGTTACACACCCATACGGGCCATTTGGAACCCACCTAAGGACCCTTTGAGACCCACTGGTGTTAGCAGAGTGTTTCCAGTGAGCCAACACGCACAATAGCAGCACGCTGACTCTGTTTGAGCAGAATGGAACAGAAGTATCTAAGGGGCCCAACTAAGTTCTTTCCAATATGGCTGCTGTGGAGTGAATGTGGAAATATTGTGGCCCTCTGGAGTGAATGTGGAAATACTGTGGCCCTCTGGAGTGAGTGTGGAAATATAGTGGCCCTCTCCATCATCAACGTTGCCCACCCCTGACCTAGATAGATAGATAGATAGATAGATAGATAGATAGATAGATAGATAGATAGATAGATAGATAGATAGATAGATAGATAGATAGATAGATAGATAGATAGATAGATAGCTAAGATAGATTAGATAGATAAGATAGATAGATAGATAGATAGATAGATAGATAGATAAGATAGATAGATAGATAGATAGATAGATAGATAGATAGATAGATAGATAGATAGATAGATAGATAGATAGATAGATAGATAGATAGATAGATAGATAGATAGATGAAGTACGGTACATACGAGGTGTGACTCTTGCTCTCCACCAGGTTGATGTCTCCATAGATAGATAGATAGATAGATAGACAGATAGATAGATAGATAGATAGATAGATAGATAGATAGATAGATAGATAGATAGATAGATAGATAGATAGATAGATAGATAGATAGATAGATAGATAGATAGATAGATAGATAAAGTATGCTACATACGAGGTGTGACTCTTGCTCTCCACCAGGTTGATGTCTCCGGGCGTGAGCTCGGGGATCCACCTCTCCAGCTCCTCGATCCAGGGGTACTTGAGGGACGACGGCACCACGACGAGCAGCGGCCACTCCTTCCGGTAGGCGTAGGCCACCGCCATGGCCTGCAACGTCTTCCCAAGACCCATCTGGACGGAGAAAATGAAAAACGCTCTCCGTGAGAACAGTGTGGGGGAGGGGACACGCACACACACACACACAACAACAACAACAACAACTAACAAGTCAATCGCACGGAGGCTCTGCAGTAAATTGCACATGACGGGTGAGTCGACGTGAGGCCCAAGAGTAATAACCCGTTTGGACCCGAGACTAGATTCTATAAAGAAAATAAAGAAAAGCAGGAGCGCTTCCTCTGTAACTTAACTTAACAACTAAGTGGAAAAAGCGGCACTCCAAATTAAAAGATGCACTTAAGAACGCTGACGCGTTTCGGGCAAACAGCCTTCTTCAGAGCAGATTAAAAAGTGATACTATAGTGGGGATGTAGGCCTCTTTTAAATGTCAGTTGACAGTTTTCTCAAAAAACCTATGTTTCTATGTCAGTGGTTCTCAAACAATTCCATGTTAAAGGCCCCAATAATTGTGTATGTAACTGCCCGCCGACCCCCATCTGGAAATATGTTGTTCCAGGGACCCCCCCCCCCCGAAGCAAAGATATGAGTTAAAAACGTTTGCCGTGAAAGAATATATATTCAAAGAAATAGCAGATCTACAAGCTCATAGCATGGCAATGAGCTTGTATATGTGCTATTTTTCACAGATAAAGTTTTAAATAATGGTTAAAGTGGTTAAAAGCTAAGGTGACACAGATGCGTTCCAGGTCTCAATGGGATAAGGTCTCAGAATGACTCTGTTGTCAAAACTGATTAGGCATGTGGGAATGCTGTGTGAGGCTGACAAACTCATTCAGAATGCAATGCGGCTCTGTCCCAGGCTCTTTGTTTGGGGTTTTTTTCGTAGTTGAGGAAGAGGATAAGATTTCCTGTAACGTCGCCTGGCGTCGAGTGTGTGCTCACCTCATCTGCAATCATACATCTGGAAGACACAGAGAACAAACAAAAGAAAGTTTGTGAGATGGATGCCAGAGTTGACGTCATTGTTCTGAAAAAGGTTTGTCTTGACGTGCGATACAATTAATGCCATTGACAAAACAATATAAGCCTATAATATCAGTGGTGGAAAGTAACTAAGTACATTTACTTAAGTACTGTACTTAAGTACAATTTTGAGGAATGAAGAAGATCCCAGTGATGGAAACGTTAAATCAATAAACCAGTGGAGCTGAGTTATTCCTTACCAGTGTTGCAGACTATATTTATTTCTCTTAATCTTAGTCTATTAGTCCAGCACCTGGGCTAGAGTGGATGTGCATGCTCTATTACCTTTGTTAATCTGAATAAAAAATAACATATAACTCCTTGGCAAATGCCCCCTGTTCTCACTGACAATGTTCTGTTTCTGTTTATGACAATGTACTGAATTGCCAGTGGCAGGACATGTAAAGTACTCAAATAGCACATCTGGAATGCTAGTTATTTCAGAACCACGGACAGATACATTTAAGCTACGGTATTTACAAAGGGGCCATTACTGAATGGATCAGGACCATGGACAGAACCGTTGAGACAGGGCCATGTACGTAACGCTGTCCACAGCACTGAATGGATCAGGACCATGGACAGATACGTTGAGACTAATATACAGGGCCATGCACACAGCGCTGTCCACAGCACTGAATGGAGGAGAGAGAGAGAGAGAGACAGACAGAGAAACACATCACTTCGGTTCAGCCTTGCTTGCCTTTCGTGGGTTTCAAATATAAACATAATAAGTGCCAAAGTCGTCACTCCCACTACCCATGGCTTACGGCATTATTGTTTTTGTAATGGGATTCCCATGAGCAAAACTTTGATTGCGTCATAATGCATACAAAATGTGTTCCACACTACTTCAACAAACCACACCGGAGATTTTGTCAGGTATGTGGCTCTGTGTCGTTTATGACATTGAGTTACATTTGATAGCGCCTGTGTTTGGATAAAATGTATTTATTTACTTTGCATAAAATACAACTATTTCACCGTCAGTTGATATCAATATATAAGGGTAAAAATTTCAGGGCTGATTTCTGATGTTTATTTTTGGAACATTTTGTCCAGGCTAGACACAATTGGTGTGTCTAACCTATGTTACTAGTTACTACCTATGTTACTATGTTACTACCTATGTTACTATGTTACTAGTTACTACCTATGTTACTATGTTACTACCTATGTTACTATGTTACTAGTTACTACCTATGTTACTATGTTACTACCTATGTTACTATGTTACTAGTTACTACCTATGTTACTATGTTACTAGTACACATTAGGTAGCCATTCTTTGAACAGCCGTAGTTCCTTTGACCTTGGACGAACTCTAGTGTCCTCATTATATACAGTAGTATAAAGATTCACACCCGTGTGAAGTGACTGAGGGGCGCTCTTATCATGACGTAAAATAGACTCTAAGCCGATTTGCTCAGACACTATGAAGTAAAATTCCCCATTCATTGTCAACGGGAAGTTAATGTTTATGTAAGACAATAATAGTCGATTTGCTCAGACACTATGACGAAAATTCTCCATTCATTGTCAATGGGAATTTAATGTTTGTGTAAGACGAAAATCTACACTAACAGCTGAATCTAGGAGGGGCCAGTGCCCCTCAATGATACCATCAATCAACCATTTCGAAACGACATTATGAGATCACAATGTTTGTTTGATGTTCTTTCTTTTCCTACGCCCGCCTGACTTCTTCACATTTACACAGCTGCAGACAGCTGCAGATGGCTGCAGACAACAGCTACGAGTGGGAGCTGCCCAGTTCATACAGCACTGCTGTCTTCAGTCGGCCACTGGAGCACCGTCACCCAGTCCCTCCCGTCACCCTCCACTGAAGCATACTCCCACTGGAGCCCCACCTGTGCACCCTGGATTTCCGCCCGCCTGGGGATTTGACACCGAACGTCTTGTCATGTGTCACAAAACCCCTGCTCGGCTAACTTTGCAGGCTAGCGGCAGGCCGAGCCGCTCTAGAGAGCCCTCTCTAATAATTCCTGCTGCTCACAGTGGGGTTTGGAGGTGGAAACCCCATGTGACCTGACCTTCCCTTCAGTCAAAAACACTAGACGGACTGATAGAGCGGTTCCGAATCAGCCCAACGCAGACTCTCATTTTTCTTCCTACTACTTGCCGCGCCCTCCTCCTCCAACCCTCCTCCCCCCCCCCTCATCTCCGCCCCATTTCTCTCTTTCAGCTGAAGAGCATGATTAATGTGCACACCGACACCAGTGGTTTTTCTAATTGCCAGCACACCGGTTCAGTCAGCGCAATGCATACACATGCGCACGAGTGCGGGTATAGCAATGGTGCACACCATTAACGCACGCACTCACACACACACCTATTTACACATAAAAGCAGGTTTGGGTGCAAACACACCTACACAGTACACACATATGCACATATGCATATACTGTACACTATATGTCCTATATACTGTATGTATATATATAATATATATATTATATACACACACACACACACAAATATATACAGTAATGTGTGTGCACGCACGCACATACACGCACCCGCAAACAGGACAAGGACAAGCTTTTACAAAAGTGCACACAGATGTGGAGACACACACAACAAACACTTTGCAGGCATGTGTGTACACGCGACAGACAGACATGCACACACTCAAGAAATAGACAAAAAGAGAGAGAGAGCGAGAGAGAGGGAGGGAGGGAGGTGGCTGGGGCAGGTGCTTGCCATTTCTCGAGGCATTAATCATCGTGCTTTAAATAACCCAAGTGTCGCATTGACGGCTGGAGACTGGGGAGGATGCTGCAGCGCTGTTGCCTGACAACGGCACGGACCGCGGGCTTCGCATCGCTCTAATGTTATCTCTGAAGCCCACCAGCCCCAAGGTGTCAGGAAATGGGCTCCCCTAGGACCCCTACCCCCCGGGCCGGCCATGACGATTTGATCGTTTTGACCTCTGCGCGATGATCGTTCTTTTTTTTCTTCTTTCTTTTTCTCATTTCTGTACGTTTGCCGACTAATGATTCCTTCATGCATTAACAGTGCTGGAAAAAGCACTTTCTTAAGTAAAATAATTGAGTACTACTCAATTATTTTACTTAAAGTAAAAGTACCAATACTGCAATGTAGAAGTACTCTGTCACAAGTAAAAGTCCCGGAAAGTACAAGTAAAAGTCCCGGAATTCAAAATTAACTTTAGTACAAAAGTAAATTAACTTTACAAAAAGTACCAAAAGTTAAAAGTACTAATTATGCAGAATGTCTCATTCCAAGTTATCAAAATGTATACAAATCTTTTGAAAATAGCAGATCTACAAGCTCACAATGCGTCGCGTGTGTTTTCAAATGGACGAAATGCACATAAGGCTGAAAGTGGTTACTGTATATGTTTTGTTAAAAAAAAAAAAAAGTCTACAAAGTAACTAGTAACTAAAGTTTTCAAATAACTAAAAGTACAATATTTGCCTGAGATGTAGTGGAGAGAAGTAAAAGTACAGAAAATTATAAATACTCCAGTAAAGTAAAAATAAATACCTCAAAACTGTCCTTAAATACAGTACTCTCATGACAGGCTATAGTTATTGTGAATGTGATCACATCTAAGGGTGTGATATCGTGACAATATTCCACGGCTGGAGTAAGTTATTGCTTTTAGAAAATGGTTTCCAAACCTGGCATCGTGAAAATTATATAGACACATTCCAATTAAACCCGTTTTTAATAACGATTTCATTACAAGAGTACGTTTCTACAAGAAAGCAGTCCGCGGCAGCCTGCACAAACAAGGCAGTTGCTATGCAACGTTTACATTTACCGGTAGATGTTTTTCTTCAATCTCATTGCTTTCATCTTTCTGAACCTTTCGCCTATCGTCCTTTTAACACCTTAAACCATATATCTCTGCTGTCGTGAAGAAACCTCATAACTCCAAAATGTTAATGTTTCAGGAAATGAAAAACATAAATTTTTCAGGAAATAGAGAAAATCTTATATTTTTTAAACGAAGCAATACTGCCTCATCAAAGTTGGTGTTGTGACTTCATATATTTGCATGAGAGGGGGAGAGATGGTGGAGTTAGTTGCTTTGGCAGACAGTTTGAGGGTCCACTGGAGTTCAAAGGCCACTTCACCCCTTTTGCAACCAGATCTTATTTTAATGATGTCTGGGAGACAAAAATGTAAAAAGAACCACCGCTCATCCGCTGAAAACAACTTAAGTGAGGTGCTGGAGCCACAAAGGGAACATGAGAAAAATAAAGGGAAGCTCCGCACACTCAGATCTGCGCACAATCAATGTATTTATTTAGCAAGGACATTTTATGAGTCCCACTTCAACGACGTTAGGAGTCGTATTATGCCATTTTTTACAAATTGCAACATTTAACTCCCATTTATTATAATGTGGTTATATTCATGTAGAAAACAGGAGAAGTTCAATAGCACTGATTTACTGGGTGTTCAATAGCACTGATTTATGCAAATAAATCAAAAACCTCAGTAACAGTTAGGAGGTTTCTTCCAGACAGCAACGATATACTTCGTTGTATGTGAAATATCAAAAAGAATCAATCTACAAGATCACAACTCATCGCATCAGTGCGTGTTTTGAGCTTGTAGAGATTTGCTAGTTTCACAGAATGTTTCCAGAATAAGGACGCTATAGGGTACAGGATGTTTTCCTAGTAACGTGCATTGGTTTCACTTAGTTTGACCTACAGTTTGTAGCCATATGTATTTTTATTAGTCACAAAGTGATAAAGAACTGTACAAAGTCATTAGACTTCATAGCCATCAGCCATGGTATTATTAGATGACTTCATATACAGTAGCTACAGTAGGTGCTCAGCATTGCCAATGCCTATTGTTATTTTCTATCTCTGGTTCATAATTTAGTTATAACTACTTTAAGTAGTTTACTATGAACAGTAGTTTACTATGAAAACCTGTCAGTCAGTCACACTAAAACCTGTCAGTCAGTCCGTCAGTCACGCCTCGTGACATGCTCCATATATGGCCAATACAGAATTCATAAAGGAAATAGAGCATGCACCTCCACTCTAGCCCAGGTGCTAGACAAAAGGCAGTACAAGAGAAAAAATAGAGTCTGCAACACTGGTATGAAAAACTCAGCTCCACTGGTTTATTTGATTCAACGTTTCGATCCCTTAGGATCTTCTTCAGGAATTTCTGAAGAAGATCCTAAGGGATCGAAACGTTGAATCAAATAAACCAGTGGAGCTGAGTTTTTCATACCAGTGTTGCAGACTCTATTTTTTCTCCAATACAGAATTCATTCCATATGTTGATCTGACCTCATCAGACTGTCTTGTACACTATCATAACCTGGATCTCAATATGAAGAACACGGCACTGACCTCATCTAACCCTGGATAGTCATACATGGAGAAGACTGGATCATCACCTACATCTGCATATATGGAGCCGGCCAGCAACTCTACATCTGACCACACGGACACCAGATTATTAACTCCTGCTTCTCAACTGTGCCGGATTAAGAAGCTCTGTTGTTTGCACTTTAGGGCGAGTTCGCTTCTCGCCCTCAGGGCGTCTTACTGGTAATATATTATGGTGTATTTAAAAATCACACTCATGAGAAGAGAGAGGCGCTCTTATTAGCATACATCATCACACCCCATGCTCAGCCAATCTAATCATCACATTCCATGGTACAAGCACACAAAGCTGTGTATAGGAGAGGCTAGCGGCCCTCAAAAATGGTCAAGGGCTAGATACTGCACAGGAGACCATCGTATTCTCACTTCATACTCAAAAACCTGTTGCATGCACGCGACTTGTGTATGATTACTTGCGTCATTGCGTGCGTGCGTGTGCGCGCGAGTGTGTAACCCGACCAGATCTGTCTCTCTGCAATTTCACCATTATTTGAACGAATACAACACCACCACCACTTATTGATCTGCTTCCGTTCACGGATCAGCGGAGCAGAAGTCATTGAATGAGAGAGAGCCAACAGTCAATAGTCAAAAAAAATTTCCTGGGACAGATCAGGCGCATGCTGATTCTAGGTTACTTCATGTCGCTGTCTAGCATTCAGGCCAAACACCAGAGAAAACTAATTTAACGGGCGGATGCTGAGAGAGTCTTGTTGAGTGGATGCACACTTCCTACTTGGGGATGGATGGGTGTTATTGGTACGGCTTATTGATACTCATACTTAATGATATTCTTATTGAAAAAATAAGTTGGGCTCTATTTTCGGCCTATTTGTTTTGTACTACACTGTTTGGCAGTGGGCCTTGTTGCTTCCTTACAAGTAAATAGACGTAACAAGATGAGATACCAAAGAACTATAGTTCTTCAGGTTAGCAAACGTTAATAAAATATTAGATTAAAAGTAAACAGTAAAACATGTTCTTACAATATAGTAGCCAAATTGATGCAGGATTTTATGTTTGTTGTTAATGTTTTTCCTGTGAAATAATACATGCCGTCTCCGAGTAGCGTGTCAGTCAGTCTACACTAGTCATCAAGACTACCGGTAATTCAATTTAGGAATTAAATTTCATACAGTGGACAGTGACACAGTTTATGATCGCCAGATCTCAAAGCAACGTTGAACGGATGGGAAAGACCGTCGGTGGTATGGCTAACTGGCAACGACATAAGAAAGACCTTAGGTGGTATGGCTAACTGGCAACGACATAAAAAGTAAAAATGGTGTTTGTATTTAGTCTCCCAGCTCTTCTACTGAGACATTTAGATCATGTCAAAAGTCGTGTCTCACCAAGACACAGGATCTGACACGACATTCAATTTATCCCCCGAGCAAAAGCAGGTCAGCTCTATTAGCTCAATGTTAAAAAAACAAAACAATTGCAGCACTTAAATACCATTATATTATTTTAACAGACAGCCTGCACTTTAACATTGTGGCCGCAGTGTCCAGTCCCATGTCCATCGTTTTCCCATCCAAAGGTTTAAAAGCCTGTGGAGTGCGGAACCCAAACATATAAGACCAGTGTGTAGTCGTGTCACTGGCCAAGTACTTACGGAGCTCAGCGCACTTATAACACCACTGCTGTGCATGCCCCAGGGAGAGCCTGCACCGAGTGTCGCGACGGCTCTTACTGTCACATCGATACCTTCATCCAATTGAGCAGGCTGGCCACACACACACACAGTACAGCGAGAGCCAATTGACTTCTTGACCCGCCCACGTAACGGAGCACTACCTCCCGGTGTTTGTGGATCAATATGGGCGCTCCATCACAGACGCCGCCACTCAGATTGCCTCCCCGGGCCCGCACGACCTTCCTGAGGACCGCGGCTTACATCGATTGGTCGGAGACGTGGAAATGAACAAGTCTGGCCCCTCCCTGCTGCTATAGCACTCTCGGACGACTTAAGACACCGCTTAAAGGCTATACTGAGAAAGTTCAAAAGGAGCTGTTAATTGTTTTACGATATGGAATTTAGTTGACCTTCTAATTTGTGGATGCATCCGTGACTGGAATTTTTTATTTGACAGACGGAAGCTTTTTGGAGCCTCAAGGACCCACTGTGCTGCGACTAGAGCAGATTTGTAGTACCTATTTCAGTGTTTGCAAAGTGGAAAAAGGAAAGACCTCCCGCACACTGTCTTCAAATCCAGTGAAATAGTTTATTAAGGAACAGCAACGTTTTGGCTTATTCGACCCTCATCAGGCTATCTTTCTGCTGGTTAAAGATATCACCCTTTATCACAAATGGTCAATTGTATTCTTTCTGTATATCAGCAAAGTGTAGATTTTTATGTTAGACATTGAGGGAAAATAAGATTATCGCTGCTTATCAACTATTAACTATTAATGCATTAATCGATAATTCCCATCCCTATTGCAAAGTAACATTATTAAGGATGTTGAAAAATAAATCAAATACACAAAAAATAAACCATTAGATTAACCATCACGTTGCTGATTCATAAATAATCTCTGACAGTACAATGAGAGATCTCTTGGCCAAAGTAAAGTAAGTGAATACTGGGGTGACAGTGTTTCAACAGGAGCTTACCTTCCATTCCTCGATAAGGCAAATTCAACGCCTTCCTTCTGGAAAGGCATCAGGCGCTGCAGCAACTTAGGGGGGAGGGCTGTCAACGGTGGAGGGCTCTTCAGTGGAAGGGGAGACAACTTTGGAGACAACCATTGTGTTTTGCAGGGGGAGCTCTGTGGGCTCTTTTCTAGTTTCTTTTCTAACTCTCTTTTCTTGAAGCGCTTGCCCTGAAACATTGCAGAAGTGTTCTGGGTTTTGAGATGGGAGATGGGGAAGGGGGGGAGAGAGATGATTATAAATGACATAATTTAAAGCAGTGCATTGTAATGTAAGTTCATTATTTGTCGACATTAATCACTACTGGATGCAGTAGCTAATGAATAACAGTGTCACCTTGCATACTGAATTCAGTGAACTTAAAGTAATTTGACTCCATACCTGCTGTGATGCTATGAAGGTGTACCACCTGTGCCATATATTATGTGCATTGCTTGTCATAATTCATATCCATATGGGCTTTAGTTAAACACACACTACAGGTACTGTATATGCTACCAGCCTACCACAAACTACTGTACCTTTTCTATTTAATTAGTTCTCCATGGGCCCTTGACGTCTGTGTGAAATCACAGATACATCTACTGTTACTGCATAAACTTTTCCCCCTCTGGTTTTAGTCTGACTCTGATTTCTACCTTTTGGGGTAATTATATTCACTATAGGTGCAATACTGCATCTTATGGCACTTGACAGTCCACAATAACCAGTGGTGGAATTTGGAAAGCAAATAATGCAACATTTACTAGTACAATTTGAGATACTTTTACTTTTCTATATTTTTGATACTCTTCTCGTCCACTACATCTCAGTAGAGGCGTATAGCGATGGGTGGAGGGGGCTGTTTGACTTCTCTGCTTAACGACAGATGGACAGCGAATCACCTTCTCGACTTACCCCAACAACTGTTGGAGTGCCACAAACTGCATACACATTTCTTTTTAACAGTGCTGCATGGATATTAATGGACCGTTGCATAACAAAAGATGACTGGGCAAGTGGGCAGCAATTCACACTCTCAATAACACTTTCATCAGAATCAGACAATAATAGCCTGCCCTGCACAAACGAAATGAGTCACCAGCTAGAAAAATGTCCTCCTCGGACATCCTTGTGTCTGCCCTGGTGTAGCTTATTGTGGGGCAGCAATATTTCACTGCGATTGAATATGATCAAAACGGGCCACTCCAACAAACTTTGGAAGCCAGTCTGATCCAACCAGGGTGGAAAATTAAAGATTTGACAGAGCCGTCTTGATCACATGACTGACTATAGAGATAATCGTGTGCGTGATGTTTGGACAAAATCTGTACGAGCAATATAAAAAAGGTTCTGCTTTTCTCGCATCTAAGAGTGTGTGTAGTTTAACCTACAAGTTTTTCTCTCAATCCATCTTATTATTTAATTAAACTACCAATGTCAAAGATATTGAGTGTGTGTTGCTCTTGGACTTTTAGTTAGTCTGTTATGTTATTAATAAGACAGTTTTTGCCCTTTAGGTATTAGACTGTTATTGTTCTTAACTTCTTTGTACTGTAGCTGCTACTCTGACATCTGACAGGAGTTTTCGACCACGCGATGTAAGAACAGAGAATAATAACCTTCCAAAAACTGGATTTCTCCATCCTGTCCCACGCAAAGGGGGACATCTGGTCACCCAGGTGTTATCTGGTCACCCAGGTGTTGCCCCCCTTTGCGTGGGACAGTCCCTCATTTCCAAGACTTTCCAGGCATCCCACAAATTGAGACCATGTCCCACATTGTGACTGGCAGGCATTGGTGTTCAAATGCCCCCTAATAGTTGGCCTTCTGTTGTAAAGCTCTCTCAGCGTCTCTTTTCCTGTAAGTATGTGTTTTTAAGCCTGTTGAAATATCCCCTAGGCTACAGTACCAAGTCGCCAATACCACCCATGGTCAAAATTAGCATTTTTAAACAAAATGTGAGGACGCCAGAAGGGTTTAATAACAAAATTATAGGCACTATTAGGCCTATGGTCGAATATTATGACAGATAAGGTTTTTTTAATAGCAACTTAAGTAATAATAAGTTGCACTGGCTTCCGGTTGTTTTTAGGATTGACTTTAAAATTCTGTTACTTGTCTATAAAGCTCTCAATGGTCTCGCACCTCCGTACCTCCGTGACTGCCTACCTAGATATGTCCCTAGCCGCCCCCTCAGGTCCTCAAATGCTGGCCTACTTGAAGTGCCTAAAAGAATGTGCACAAAAAAGTATGGTGAGGCAGCTTTTTGCTTCTATGGCAGCCTGGAATAACAGCCTGGAATAAACTTCCATTCGAGCTCAGACACGCACCCTCTGTAGACATTTTTAAATCCCAACTCAAGACTCACCTCTTCACCCTTGCTTTTAGTTGAGTTTTATTTTTATATTTTTATTTTAATCTTTTTATGTGTTTTTATTTATTTTATGTTCTTATATTCGGTTTTGTTCTCTGCTATTGTTCTATCATTTTAACTACTTGTGTTTTATTGTATTTTATTTTTGTGTCCTGCCCTGTGAAGCACTTTGAGCTGCATTTATGTATGGAAAGTGCTATAAAAATAAAGTTTATTATTATTATTATTAACCCAACCCCGTCCCACAAGTGATACTTCTGTCCCTCGAATGAACAGTTTGGATTTGGTCACCTGGTTGCTCCCCCAACCTTAAAACAGCCCTGCCCTGTTTCTACTATGTACTGTACATGCACCCTATAGTTAAACTACTTTGCAGATTTAGATTATTTAATACAAAACATACATCAAGTGACATGAATTAAGATGTGGGTATATGCTACACACTTGTACCCAGCACAACAGCACTTAAGTCATTAAAATCATCCTCACCTTTTAAGCTTCAACTTTACATAAGTGATGAACACGCACCTTATTGTGCAATGTGCATTGCTTATTGTTTCAATAATATGATTGTAAAATGGGCTATTTTGTATAATAAGTAGTACTAGTTTATGTTTATGTTCACGACAATATACTTTTGTACCTTTACTCAAGTAACATTCTGAATGACAACAGCACGTGCTAGTATTGTTTTCTTATGCCAATAAAGCCGTTTGAATTGAATTGACCACATTGTATGAAGGAACTGATCATGGTGGCAAGTGGCAATGTCTAAAGCAGTGGTTCCCAAAGTGGGGTCCAGGGACCCCCAGGGGTCCTTGAGGCAGTTACAGGGGGTCCCCAGCTAAATTATAGTTTGTAACCAAATGGACCCTCATTGGTTTGTAACTCTGAGTGTAAAAAATTAATTAAATTATATTATAATATAAATTGGGGTCTCAGAGAGAGAAATGGCATTAAAAGGGGGTCCGTAGACTAATGCATGTCAAACTGGGGGTCCTCGAAATGAAAATGCTTGAGAATCACGGCTGGTGGCTTGAGAATCACGGCTGGTGGCTTGAGAATCACGGCTGGTGCCGTAAGAATCTTCTGCCAAAAGTTTTTTAAAGTGTGAGAATGCGATGCTAGGCTAACACGTCAAAAGTCCAGGTGCATTTCATTTCATCAGTGCATTGGAGAGCTTAAAAACGGCTGACTGCAGGTGACCGCGCGACCTGCATCATAAACATTCTAATAGTAATAACAACGTTATTAGAATGTTTCAGCTGCAACAAAGTTGTGTTTTGCATCAGACTAGTGGGAGCTAACCATTAAAAACTGCGTCCACATGGACACACTTGCACTTCCCACATGAGTCCAACTTGTAAAACAAAACCATAGGCATTCGTTTAGCTGTCTCTAGATTCCGATAATAAGACTCATGTTGTTGTTATAAGTGAGTGAACTATGAATGGAAGTCTTACTGTATTTCTGCAGTGATCTGCACCACAACAACAAAGCCCATGCGGCGGCGAGCGGACAGCAGGCTACTGTATGTGTGTGTCACTGTGACGTGATGTCAACATGGAGGGACGTAACTTGCGTGCGGCGTCAAGCCCGGATCCTGCGGCAGGTGCCACACAGAAAGTGGTGACTTACAGAACTCAGCCACTCCAATTTCCCACCGAGAAAGCGTTTGTTCCATCACCATAAATGGTTATCGCAGTGGTTTTCAACACTTTCATATCAAGGGCCATATTTATTCTGCATTTGAGGATTTTGAGCCTCACCATTTGATGACACAAAAAGCTTCTAATATATTATTTATGCCCCAAAATCTATAAAACTCACACTATTAAGGCAACCGGGTTCCACGCGCTGTACAGGGTGCCCTTTTTTTCACTTGAGCTGAGCACCTGCCCCTCTAAATGTCTGTGCACGCCATTGCATTTGGTCCCCATGCAGCTAAATGACTCTCCATCATTTAGCTGGGGACCATCTGGAACCACCTCAAGGACCAGTCCAGGACCACTGGTTGAGAACCACTGTGTTATCGTATGTTAATCTTGACTTGGAAAAAAGACAGTTATTTATTTTTGATCGATTATGAAGAAAAAAAAGAGTCTGAGACTCTGAGTCTCTGTCCAACTATATGTTTTGTACTGTAGGCTGATGTGATATTCAATTAAGGTTATTCATTATTATTTGTAGTTTATTATTAAATTATGAGGATGTTTTTTTTATTTCATTAGATGCCATTATGTTTTTCTTATTTCATTGTCATCATTATGCTGAAGTTCAATGGTGCTGATTCTTTCATTTATATTTGGGTTTTTAATTTAAATTTATAGATTGATACTATATACTGAAGTTTAATGTCATTCTAAAGAGAGAAAAAGTGCATTTGATTTTGAGCCTATTCAAACTTTATTGTGTCAGTTACTGTGGTACGTACGTAGCCTACCCTTGCTTTCTCAAAAGTGTGATAAAAAATAGTGTGACTCACCCAATATGTCTCACCTTCTCACCTTTTCGCAGCTTTGAGTGGGGCGCGAATCCGCTCAGTTGCAAAACAGCGACCTCTGGGCATAACAGAAATAGTTAGGTCACCAATGTCGGTGGCACATCGGCCTTGGCAAACGGCAGAGAGAGAGAAACCTTCGCAAGCCCTGACAACAAGAAGAGACGGTTTATCAATTGCAAAGGAAAACGGTAAGTGTTTCGTTCTGTGCATGGGTGTGATCATCTGTGTTGGGATTCTTCTCACTAGCTGTTTACCTGCAGATTGCACACATTGCACATTGCAGTCTGGGCTCACATCACTCACATTACGATTATGTGTGTTAAACATGCGTGATGTTGGCTGACTGCCACTGCGGGTCCAGAACAGGACCCCGGCCGTATGGATCGTGTGTATGTTTTCTCTGCCGTATTAAACTGCAGACAACCGCGATTATGTTGATACCACGCACCCCGATACGCCCCAAAGTGTCCAATGGTTGACGCACCCGGGTTGTGTTACGCCATAAAAATGACCCACCCACTCAAAACAAATCAACTTAAAAACCATAAAACTCCCCTTATCCTGTCATGGCAGATATGAAACATATTAACGATGTTGTACTGTTGCCTACCGTACTTGCCTCATGGTGCTGTGGTAATTATAGGTGAAATATGGAATATGGAATTTTGAGGTTGCCACTGTCATTGGCAGCTGTGACCTCGAAGGACTACATCTGTAAATGCCCCCTCCCCCCCAGTTGCATTTTACATGTAGTTTGGGGAAATGTAACTGCTGAACAACACATCAACAATATATACACCATGAATTACTTTAGTAAAATATCTAATTGTCGATTATCTGTGTCGAGGAAGGAAAACTGCAGCTGGATAGATGTAGGATCTGCAGATGCAAATCTGACAGGATTATGCTTCAGGTGTCGTGTAGCACTAAATTGCATCTACCTCCCAATATGGTATATGTAATGAGAGTCGGTGTAGCCCAGTGAAAAGCTGTCTGATATTGTGGAAAGAACACCAAGCCCAGCTGTTGTACCACCACCACCCATTGAGACAGTTGGTACTTGGTAGACAGGCGTCAGGCCCGCAGTATGAAGTAAGCCAAAACAGACCGAAGCTTTTGTTTCAAAAGCTATGGTACTAATTGCACTGCAATGTAGCCCACAATTCCCCATGCATTTTCACTATATTACCAACCTATGTAATTCTTAGAATAAAGGACCGTAGTCGTTTTGAGGATGCTTTAATCCCAATAATATGGTTTGTTGCTGGTAATGGGCTGATCGAGGGCCACACATTTACTTGTTAAAAAACCTTTAAGTCTGTCCATGAATAATGGCTGTACTTATTAGTTAGTCTGTGGTTGTCAGACAATCAGAGATCTCTGCTCGCCTATTCATCTGAAGACATAGGGCTATCTATATCTTGCGCCACCCCTTAACCCTTTTCCCTAAACTAATTTGCCATTTTTTACTATTTAAAACTACAAGCTCACAATGTCTCGATGTAGATCGGCTAGTTGAACTATTTTAAAATGTTTTTCAAAATAGAAATAGAAACGTTTAGGGATAAGGGGGGCGCAAGATGGAGCCCATACTGTATACAGTAAATGCAAGGTAGTTGCTAGAAGAACAGCATCGAGGATGGCCAGTGACCACCAACAACAGACCTACGCCCAATGCTTTGAAAACCAATCATGTCATATCCCCAAACCCGAACGATTTTATGTTTTTTTTTGTTAATATTGTTTCTACTTTCTAGTTCAATGGTTCCCAAACATTTTCATGTCAAGTCAAGGACATGCAAAATTGCAAATGTATGTGTATTTGGCTGCAGACCCTCATTGGAAAAGATTTTGTGCCAGGGACCAGGGATTTGCGCAGAGTTGTGAGAGCTTGTAGCTCTGTTATTTCAGAATAGCTGAACAATAAAATGGGGCATACTGTTTATTTAAAGTGTTCCTCATTTAGCTAAGTGGCTCCCGGGACCCCACTTTGACTGCTCTGTAGTTGTTACTTTCCACCCAGTCTCAGCAAGGAAAGCTGGGAGATCCTCGGTCTCTAGTTGAGCGAAGCGTTTACAAACTGACTTGTTGTTGCGAGTCTATATGTCAGGGAGCAAGGTCCAACGTTTGTGATGGTTCATGGCTGGAGGACAATGTAATTGCTGGTTTAAGCCCCCCGGGGCTGCTTGCCCAGAAATGTTGGCAGATGTGGCAGGCTGGCCAAGTGATTAGAGTGATTCTCCCATAGGGCTGAATTCAATCTGTGTTGTGCAGCAAGTGTCATTGAGCAAGGCATTTACCTGCCAACTCAAGTCGCACATGATAAAAGTGTAATCAAATTGTCTACTAAAATTATTGGCTGACAGCACTAGAAATGTCTGTGGCCGGATGGTATAACCGCAAGGTTGCCAGTTCGAACCCGGGCTCCCCCAGAGTTGAACCCTTAATTGCTCCCGATGTGCAGGTTGGTGCCTTGCATGGTTTCCTCTGTCATCGGTATGTGAATGTGTGTGTGACTGTGCGTGTGAATTGGTGTAAAGTACACACAATCTATGTAAAGTGCCTTGGATAAAGGCGCTATATAAATGCACCATTTACCATTTATTATTTCTGGAGTAGCAGCCTCCTGTTCCTCCCCCTGCCTACACTGTATCCCTATCAGTGTTTCTGTCCCGTGCAGTGTTGTGCTGCTTCTTCTACTGGATGGCTTTGGGGTAGTGCTCACTGCTAGCTAAGGAAACATTAGAGGAAGATTATATATCTTGTGCAAAGTTGATATTTTGGATAAGGCTGGCACTAGAGAATCAAATTTATGCAAAAGTTATCTCATGATGACACTTAACATTACAGAACGTGTCAAGACCAAACTCTTGGTCTTGATAGGACAACATTTTGAACAGAACCTGGCTGTACTGTGTGTATGTGAGCATTCATCTCCCTTGACCGGTTGGGTTGAGGGAGAGAGATGAAGGAGCCACTCACAGAGATGTACTGCAAAAAAAGAATAACTGTATTAATTGCAGAAACCCTTGATCCACAGCCCGGACCCAGAGGTCTGTAATCACGATCAATGTGATTTAAGCATATTTATACTAAGCGGAGGAAAATAAACTAACAAGGATTCTACTGTGATATGAGAAAGCACAAAGCTCTGTGGAAGAAGTCAACTTAGTAATATGTATTCATGGGACATGCATGCATATACTGTAGTGTAGACCACCGAAGTCTGACGTCAATATCGGTAGAGGGCGCTAAGTCCACCGGTTCATGTACTTTTTATTTGCATTGTAATCCCCATATAAGATTGCCTCTGTGATTGAAGAATAAGCAAATCATCCCTGCCGTTTCACTCATATCATAATATGGATATGAAGAATCAACTGACTGAGAGAAACCACTAATGATAGTGCTCCCGAATTAGCGACATTTTCGCTATAAACAGACTATGAAATATGAGTGACTGACTGTCGTAAACGATACAAAACCACCACCCCGACAATATCGCAGAGACAGTTTGTTTATTTTTGGAGAGAGAAAAGCTTGGTGACTTGTCCCTCAGTGGTCTAAAGCTTATAACCCGGCATAACTAAGGCAAGCCTGAGCCAGCACTAACTATAAGCCTGATCAAAAAGAAAAAAACATGTTTTAATGTAAACATACGTAGGAGATGGTTCCCAGGAGACAAGCTTGATTATCGAATTCTTTGCCTCCCACTTTACTTATGGAGATTCTCGGAACCACACAGGAGGGCAGAGTTATAGTGGGGTAATAGAGAACAATGAGCTCTTTAATATATGATTTGCCTAATAACCATTAAGGGCTTTTTGTCAGTACGGTAAATCCTCTAGTGCATGAAGGTGCACAGCAGATTCCATGGCAATCTAGCTATAGTCGTTTTGAGATATTTAGATTAGAATTATGAGAATGAGTGGAGATTTTGGCCTCATGGTGGGGCTGGAGGAAAGGCCAGTAGTTCACCAAAATCAGTAGATTACTACACTAGTCCAGCAATTCCCAAGCTGTAGGCTGTGAGGATATTGCAACCCCAAATTATTAGCAAAAAGATCTTAAGGATAATAACGATATTAAAAAGTCATGTTAAATAATTCGTTTTATTGTAAATTGGAATGTAAAGTATACATTACTAGTTCCATGATCCAAGAATGGATCAATGGACACACAATTGATTGATCAATTCAAGTGGGCCCTGATCCAGGAAAGGTTGGGAACCGCTGGTTTAGTCATCAAAGAAATATGAACAGTCCCAAAAATAGACATCCTTTCTGCCACTTTACTGCATCGCCCTACATGGCACACGCTAACCATCTGGCACTCCCTCGGAGGTTAAAGCAACAAATGTGTATAATTGTGTGCCACTGCTTTTTGACCTGCTATATGCCGCTCCAGAGGCTGGTACGACAAAGACATGAGGCTGAGGATGCTGTGTAATAGCTTTCCCTATAAGATATAGCCCCGCACTTCAATAATTGATCACCCGGCAGGAGGAAAATATCCCGCACCCCATAATATTTGGTGTGGCCTGCTTAAATCATTCAAACCCCCGTGCTTACATTGTTTGTCAGATTGCTGACCTTTCAGCGGGATTAAGGAGGCGCAATAATAAATGACTTCCGAGACCTGCCCGCGACGAATGGCACAATTGTCAGGTGAGGGATTGGATCGGACCGCTTGTCGCAACAAACACCACTGTTGGTTGCTAAGTGACAGCGGGAACTTTCCCCGTCTACTGTGTCTATTGTTAGGCGCTCTGTGAGTGAAAGACGGTGGCATTATGGCACTGAGGCTGCCCTGGTCCAGTCGCCTGGCTGCGGCTGCAAACAGGTACAGTAATACCCTTAATGTTACATAAGCTGCTAGTGACTCTGGAAAGTGTGTTTGTGTTCTCTCTCTCTCTCTCTCTCTCTCTCTCTCTCTCTCTCCGTGTGTGTGTGTGTGTGTGTGTGTGTGTGTGCGTGTGCGGCTGTGCACGTGCGTGCACGTGCGGGCTTACAGAGATACAGATATTGGGTGGGTCGACTCGAAAAACAACTGTATTTTTGAGGCGAAAGGCTGGATTCACCTTCAGCCATGGATTGAAAAAGCTGTACGAAGCTGAGCAGAGCTTCATAAATGGCTACGGTTAGATGTGTTAAAAACATATTATTCAGTTCCGAGTTAAATAAGATCTCAGCGTTTTTGGCTGCGTGTTGTTTTCAGGTGGTGAATTTTGTGTGAATCTTTGGGGGGTTTAGCTGCAGTCTTGCCTTGTTGCCTGTGGAACGGCGTTCAGTGGTGTACAGTAACTAAGTACAGTATAATTAAGTACTGTACTTGAGTACAATTATGAGGTATTTGTACTTTACGTTAGTATTTTCAATTTCCAATGCTTTTACTTTTACTGCACTAGTATACATCTCAGAGACAAATTTTGTATTTTTACTCCACTACATTTATTTGAAAATTACCCACATCATTTTTGTCATTTGAAAATAGCCGATCTACAAGCTCACAATGCGTCGCATCACGGCTATTTCCAAAATATTTTTATACATTTGAAAACATGAAATGTGACATTCTGCATAACGAGTCCTTTCTGCTTTTGGTACTTTTAAGTACATTTTTGATGCCATTCCTTTTGTACTTTCACCCGAGTAGATTTAGAATTCCGGACTTTTACTTGTAACGGAGTATTTCCACAACATCGCAGTATCGATACTTTTTACCTATGTAAGTAAAACATTTGAGTACTTTTCCCACCACTGTGCGAGCGGCGTTCCAACTGCAGCGGCGCGAGGTGGCTCGGCGAACAGCTCGGCCTCTCAGAGCTCCATGGCATCCCGTTGTCTCTCCACCTGCTTCCTGAGCCACCTATAGCTGGCAACAGACACTGCCTTTCTCCCCTCTCTCACTCTCACTCTCTCTCTCTCTCTCTCTCTCTCTCTCTTCTATACCTCTCCCTCTCCATTTTTCACACCTTTTCAATCCCCATGCACCTCGCTTGAAGTCGCTTCCCTTTCTTATTTATTTTAAAGATTAAAATTGTTCTTCTTTTGTGCCTTTTATTGATAGTTACAGTGAAGACGGGAAAGAGGGACAGAGAGAAGGGGAGAGACATGCAGCTAAAGGTCGTCATGAACGCGACTCGAACACGCGACACGCTGTCAGGCCAGAGCCTATATGTGGCATGATGCGCCTGGACCGCTAGGCCAGCGAGCCTTTTTCCCCCTTTCTCGCTTCATTTCATATCACCTCACTCCCATTCTCCTTTCCTCTCGTCTCCAGGCTCTTCTCCTTGCTTGTGTTGTTTGTACCCATGTCTCTCTCTCTCTCTGGCCCTTTTTTTTTTTAGTTTTTTACCTCATCCTCACTTCTGCTCGTTTGGCCCTGACATCCCATGTCCCTGGCTGCCCTCTCCCTTTTTCCCCTCTGACGTCTGCCCCACCCCTCCTCCCAACCCTCGGCCCCGCAGCCGTAGAGCACACTATAGACCGAAGATTCCGATCTTTCCGCCGGCTTGCTCTCCGTTCAGCTCTTATGCACAACGGCACGTGCTACGCACGCAGCGGCTGTCTGTCCCTCCCTGGCCCCCGGCTTGGCCACTGACCACACGCGCGCGCACGAGTGGGAGGAGGCGGCGGCCGTTGATTCGGCACCGTCTCCGAGACTGCATGGGACCGGCTCGATGGGGTCGTGGCAGGTATGCTCGGCTCTTGCACAACCCCCAAACTCTCTTGTACACTCTCTTGGCACACACACACACACACACACACATTCTCTCTCTCGGTTTCTCTGTCTCTCTTACGCACGCACGCACGCAAACACACTCACTCATACACACATACTCTACACATGTACTCACAACTCTCTCTCTCTCCCTCTCTCTCTCTCTCTCTCTTTGTTTATCCCTCTCTCACTCATTCTCCTTCCCTCCTGCTTACACACACTCGCACACACACACCCCTTCTTCTCCCTCCCTCCCTCTCTCACCGGCACACAGACGCCTCTCCTCTCCTCTCCTGTCCTCTCCTCTCTCCTTCTCTCGCATTCATAAACACTCGAGGCGAGTGAGAGAGCCCGCACAGGAGGCAGCCGGCAGGCAGGCAGGCAGGCAGGCAGACGAGGCGGAGCTCGGAGGCAGCTCCAGCCTCCCCCCACCACCACCCCCTCTCCCCGACCACCCCCCCCCCTCCCACCCCAGCCCACGGTGCCTCCAGTACGATGGAAACTAAGAGGTCCACCGACAGAGGAGATGGCGGGGACCGCGAGGCAGGTGGGTCCCTCCTCCTGCACCCAGAGACCCCGGTTCCCTGTCTCTCACATAGAGCAGCGAGTCGGGGGGACTGGTGGTCAGCGACGCTGATGCTAAGATGTGGTGCCGTTCCTCCTGGGCTCGGAAAAGGTCGGTCCGTCGGACTGCTTCTTCGCACACAGACAGGTTCGGTTTCTTCTCGCGGTGTGTGGCGCGTTAATCGTGGTTTAAAAAGGTTCGGAGTCGGACTTTGTTTGTGTGGGTGGTGCGCCTGGCGGTCTGGTTCTTCTTTTCCACATGCTTTGTGAGTGGGCTTGGCTTGTGTGTGTGTGTGTGTGTGTGTGTGTGTGTGTGTGTGTGTGGGTTCTTGTGAGCTTTACAGGGATGTTTTATTGACTCATCGATCCTGAATGCATGTTCCATTTCACCGCTGAATGCTTTGTTTCTTTAAAGACCTCATCACCACCACAGAAAGACCTGCTGACTAAGACAGTCAGTGGGTTTCTTTTTCTTCTTTTTCTTCCTATGTTTCCCGTAAGCCATCATTCATCAGAGAGAGATAGAGGGAGCACAGTTACAGTTACACGGAGCAAGAATATGATCTGGTAGTCTTAAAAGCGAACGAGACGTCTCACTCGGCGTTATGTGGCGGGAGGCACTGTTTTCTGTGTGTGTGTGTGTGTGTGTGGCTGGCAGGCTGCCGAGGTTGAGGCAAATCAGTGCTCCTGATTTCCCCCCCCCCCCCCCCCCCCATGCTTCGCCGGTGCAAAGTCTCACCACTGGCTCTGCTCTGCATCGCCGGGCTAATTAAGCTAGCCACGTAAGCCATTAAGAGGCTTCTCTCGCGCTCCATTGTTCTGCCGCCTGAGCTCATCCTCCCCATCTCCCAATTTGTTCCGCAGGTGTTTTTCGGCAAATGGACTTTTAATGACTCTGGCCGGCTGTATGAGGTATTGTTCTCCTCTCGTGAGACTTCACAGATTAGACTTGGGCTAGACTTTGTTTGCCAGTTCTCTCTGTTTTGTTTCTTAAATGGTTTGGGTTTTTTTTTTTTTTGCTTTTGTCGGACTAATTGCCTAGATTGATATATATTCCCTGGAAGAATCTCCACTGGGATGGATATAACAGATCACCTTGCAATGCTCCGCTGCGTGATATAATAGAGGACTGCACACACCTCTCGTACCGTACCGCACCCTGTTCGTTTGACCCTCAACAGCGACGAGCGCAATTCAGAGGCTCATTTGTGACCGTTTATGTTTAGTATTTCTCTGTTAATTGAACGTCAGCCGTTAAGAACGGCTTCTCACGCACACTCTTACATCAGTCCTGAGAAGGAGTAAAAACGTGAT
>NC_139715.1:15791944-16011944 GCF_964188405.1 Protomyctophum parallelum | reverse complement strand
CTCCTCAAAATGTCGTAATTGAGACAATTCGACGGCATACATTTAGGATTAGGGGTGCACGATTATGAAATTATCACCGATATCCAATCTTCGATTATTTTTTAGGGTCATATCTGCCGATACCGATTCGGACCGATTCCGATATTATACAGAGGACCACAATGGAAACAACCCTAGGCACTATGGTGCTTGGCCCACAGCCTGTTAACACATGTGCCCTTTTAATCTTTCAAAATGACGACCCAGGGTGCCCACTTTTTAGACCCACTTTTTGCCTTTTTGCCTCTTTTTTTTACCAAGACGTCCACAGACGTCCTGGGCACTACATGCGGTAATTCATAGGACGTCTGTGGACGTCTTGGGCACAAAATGTGTTTTAATAAAGTATTCAATCAATCAATAAATAGCCTACACTCTTTTCCAAGTGTCTGTTTTCACAACTGAATGAGATGAGTACACAAATTAAATGTAGAAAAATGTAAACATCATATTTGATTTAACTTTTGTTCTAGACTAGAGGTACTTTAAATAATCGGGATTATTTTGAGACCGGTCCGATAACGATATGGCATTTTTATGGCCGATATGGACCATTCCGATTATGCTACAGATTATATCGTGCAAGACGCACATCCCTACTTACGATACATCCAGGTTTTACTTTGTATGTCTTAACTCGCCAAAATCAGCCATAACACAGTGTAAATGGGGAAGCAACAGAGAGATCGACATTTGGCGAATAATCTTCCATCGCTCCGCCGAAGAGGAAGGAGGTCTACCATTTTGGGGATTTGGATACAACTCCATTTGTATCACACACACCACAACATCATCTGTCAAACCTGAGTGCACTCCCGGGCTGGCAGCAGTTTGAGGTTTTATAAAAAAGGGCTGATTTATAGAGCAAAGCGGGGCGTCCCAGTTGACCTTTCTGGCTTCATCCTCAGCCCTGTGGGAGATGGGGGACAGGCCTGGCACCCACTGGGTGTCACACACTGAGAAGGAGAGATTAGATGAAATGACAGAGATATGGCACACAATAAGACGCGCAGGGGTAATGCCAGTGGTTATCTATCATTTATGATTCCTTAGGGGGGAGGGGGGGGGTGCATGCGTGCGTGCTCAGCAAATAAAGGTTGGTTAAAACAAAGTTCTGCTATCGCCCGGGGAAGCATAGCCTAATTATTAGTAGAAGATGGAAGATAAAGAAGGGAAAAAAAACAGTGCTTATTGACTATCGCTGTTTTAAAATTGCCAGTGGCTGCATTTTTTTGCACATGTCGATAAAATAACTAATCCTACAGTGTCCAGAAACCAAGGCTTGCAAATTGAGATGAAAAAAACAAACTTCAAAATTATATTTAAAATTAGTAACTGCTATGCATTAGTGTCTTATTTGTTTTTTTTTACCCCATTTATTTTATTTTCTCCTCATGCCAGAAAAAGCAACAGTAAGCTAGGTTCACGTCTGATGCAATGGGGGATATTTACATCATTATTGCAATATCCAGCCCGGAAAACATGTCTATCTTCATTTTTCGTTTATTTCTTTTTTTCACCTCCTAACTCTGTCATTGACTGTCGGTACAGTAGGTTCCTCAGAGCTCTGTCAGGTGCAGCTTGTATTGCCCATTTGCCGTGTATGAAATCTACACAATGCGACAGATGGATAGATCTTATAGATCTGCCATATTTTGTAATAGTTTGCTAGGGCTAAGCAACGCAAAATAATGTTCAGTGCGTGCGTGTACAGTACTTCAACTTAAAGTTGAACGTCCTTTTAAGTTGGATATTAGTAAATAAAAACATTCTTCCCCTGAATCCCAGGAGGGCGGGACTAAAGAGTTGGGTGGAGAGTAGAAGAAGTAGAAGGGGGGCCATACTAGGACTTGCTGGCTGCATTTCTATGCCACCAAGTTCCGTCTGAGGACTTCCAATAGAGCCAACGTTATCATCCCTCGCCGCTCTCTGAATTCCTAATGCCTGGTTTTTACGAGGTTGGCAGGGTGCCGCCTCCTCCCGCCTCCACTCTCATCCCTGTGCTCATCCATTATTTATGGCACATTGGCACGCATGCCCCCCCCCCCCCCCCCCCCCCCCGCCGCACACACACACACAGGCCTTCATTCTCGCCACCCTAAATCAATACACACACTTGCACGCATACAGAAGTGAGTGTACCATGTTGTACACGCACCCACGCACAGTCTCTCAATCGACACATTGACGCATGCACACGCTGTCGTTCTATCGGTGCCATAATCATCTCCAACCATGTGAGACGATAACGATACACGACAGACCCTCTTGCTGTACACGTCGGTGACATGCGTTCGCTCACACACACACACACACACACACACACACACACACACACACACGTGTGTGTGTGTGTGTGTGTGTATATGTATATATATATATACACACACACACACACACACACACACACTTTAACAAATATACACTATACACCCTTTTCACATTTGCTGACACCTCAACTGCAAAGTCCCATAAGGTCATATGGTCTCTGTCTCGGCTTTATGCCCTCTGACCTCTCGCACCAACCCACCCATACGCACACACAAACCCTATCCCCCCCCCTCAACCCCCTGGGCTGACGGGTCAGCAAGAGCCACATTCAGGCTCGCTCGAGACCCCCAGGCCAGCATTCTGAATTCTGATCAGCTGAACAGGAAGGCCCAGCTAAGCTCACCAGTCACATTGCCACCACAGACCCACACGCCTCAGTCGGACATCTCCCTCGCCAGTCCCACCTCTGCCAACACCACCAGCTACAACGGGTTCAATGTCTTCAAGACCAAGCGAGTCCGGGTTACATTACAAAAAATACAGGTGCATTAAAATACTATATAAAATGCATTCACATCACCTCCGGCTTGGCTCCAACAAACGCAACTGAGCATCTGAGTCTGACGTCATTTACGCATCAGGTTCCGAATTCTCATAGGCGTGTTTAACCCATTCTGACCGGGCACCCATTTTGGTGTCAGCATCATGTTATGCTTTAGCTATTTAAAAATAGCAGATCTACAAGCTCATATCGCGCCACCGAGTGGCGCGATACGAGCTTGTAGGTCTGCTATTTTTGAAAAATCGAAGAACGACTGACATTTTTAGAATCTGATCTCAGGTCAGAATGGGTTAATCAGACCAGTGTGTGTCCAGTGGAAACCTCGTATGAATCTGATCTCAGGTCAGAATGGGTTAATATCACGGTATTTGAGAACTGTGCGCCATAAATAAGCAAATGAGCCTGGCTGGCGGAGGCTTGACTCATATGGATATGAAGCATCAACTGACGGCGAGAAATCGGCTAACGTTAATGCCGCCGATTTAATTAACATTTTGACAGAAACGGAAGTATCGGAACCGATTCGGAGCCACCTCCCTGGCAACATCGCCGGGACAGTTTGGTTACTTTTGTACCACAATTCTTATGAGACGATTCTAAGATTACCAATGTTATTTTCAATAGAGAAAATGCGTGACCATGGAAGGAGTGAAGTCAGGACTTGGGTACGTTGGAGCGTGTAGGGAAGCTGGACGGGGTAGGGTGATCTCTGTCCCCACACTACACACTCCTACAGGTTGGAGCGTGTAGGGAAGCTGGACGGGGTAGGGTGATCTCTGTCCCCACACTACACACTCCTACAGGTTGGAGGCTGTAGGGAAGCTGGACGGGGTAGGGTGATCTCTGTCCCCACACTACACACTCCTACAGGTTCCTCAGCACCAGTGGTGGATAGTCACGTTTACTTAAGTACTGTACTTTTCCAACACTTTTACTTCTACCACTCCACTACATCTCAGAGGGAAATGGTATACTTTTACTCCACTACATTTATTTGAAAACTTGAGTTACTAGTTGCTTTGTAGATTGTACATTATTATTACAAAACATACAGTAACCACTTCAATCTTATATACATTTCAGCTCACAATGCGACGCGTTGTGAGCTTGATCTGCTATTTTCATTTGAAAACCTGAAACGGGACATTGTGCATAATGTCTACTTTGACTTTTAGTACTTTAAGTACATTTTGCCAATATCAGTGACACAAGCTGATATGATCATTTGATGAAGCGCGCTGCTTTTTAAAATTTGAAATGGAACACATACAGAAAACCGAGGAAAAATGCGAATGCTATAATGCTTGCCTCGGCCGAATAAATCTGGAATTTTGCATCTCATTCAATGTGCATCACCTTTATTCTTGTATCTTTTTTGCTCTCCCCAAGGCCCAAGCACCATGTTTATAAGATGAGACCAAATCGACTTCACTCATTTCAGTTGCATTCGGTAGCCAGGTTGATAATGTATTTTTCAATAAGAGAAAGATGAAACTGTGACACATCAAGGCCTAAAGGTATATTGAAGACAAGCGGCTAGACTAGACTCAGCTGTCTCTTGATAAAACGTTGTGTGCAGCGGCATAAATGATTCAGTGAGGGAGCAAACACTTCCCAGAGCCCAGTGCTTGGGAAATATACTTCCAGCATCCCATATGTTAAATGGCTTCACACCAGAGACCAACCGACTGAGACGCACGCACGCACACACGCATCAAAACGTCAGTAAATATTCAAAGGATCGGACTCGGGAGTATTAAGCTGTTTTCCCCTCCAAATGCAAAATCGGTCGCTGTCACTTTTGCGCGGAGACACTGACAAGTCATTGAAAATTCATTGACTCTCTCCCGCGGCGGCAGAGCCTGCCTGAAGCGGCGCTAACCGCAACCACGGCCTTGGAAAAAAAGGGGAAAGCGCGGCCGTGCGAGGTATACATCTGGTTGCTCGGGAGAGCGAGTGGAGCAGACCTCAGAAGTCAATTAGTCTGACATGAAGGGATCGGTCGTTTTTTTTCCGGAGCGTATCAGCTCTCTCTCGCTCTGCTGTCTCAGCTCCGGTGGGACCGAGATAAACAATCAGGGTTCCAGCCAGTCGGTTTGCTACACAGACGCGTTCAGATAGGCTAACTCCTACAATCACTGCTGGACGAACAGGCTAAAGCCACCATACCTAGGGCTGTGTTACACAGCACGCACACACAAAGGCTGAGCCATGGGAAGAACAATTGACACATTATTGCACGCACACGTGCACACACACACACACACACACACACGAGACTGGGAAACTGGGAAGAATTATGGACACATTATTTGACATAGCACTACTATAGTGTATACTATACGCATAGTTTCATAGATGATTCTTGATGACTACTTTTTATTAATTTGATGTATTATCAGATGTTGCTTACTGTAAATCGCTCTGGATTAAGAGCGTCTGCTAAATGCCTAAACTGTAAATTGTATCACAATGCACACGCACACACATACACGTGCAGGGCCCCGTCAGTGCTGCACATCCACTTTTGAGGTGTGCGTGTGAAGTGAATCTGATGAGCCCGGCTCTAATTAACCCATTAATCATACCTTTCAGATGCCAGATGTCTCCCCATCCTCCTCCCCATTCCTTTCTGCCTGCGCACATGGTTCTCGCCACACACGGGACCTGCTAACCGCATAATTAGGGTCCAGGGGCAGGGCGGGCCCCGCGCCTCGGCACAGCGAGGTCTCGCCGCTTTACACAGTGTTACTAGTTTACACACACGTTTTTTTGAGTGGTGCAACCACTCCTATAGACAGCCATGTGTGTCCCTGCTGGCTGGCTGTGTCCCTGGGTCTGAGCACGGAAATAGCATATTTTCACCACAACAGTGTCACTGTTGCGCAGCCTAACACACACACACAGAGAGGCCAGGGAGGAGAGCTTGTACAGTAAAGTATATATACAGTACAGTACAGCACAAGTACAGTACAGCACCACTCACTTCGTTCCAAGTTTTCTTTTCCGGGATAGCAGAGGTCAACCTTTCGGATTTTTAACACTTGTCGAAACCACCAGGTGATTGTTTGGGGGTTTTTTGGGGGGGGAGATGGGATCTGGACTCGAACCTGCGGCACGCTGTAAAGCTGGCTTAATACCAGCCAGGGTGTCTGGACCGCTGAGCCACGGCCCCATGCAGGCCCACTATTTTGTATTCACTCTGGTAGCTGAGTGAATAGATGGAGCTGCTGAGGCCAGAAATCAGGAACGCGTTATATCCCTGCCTCGCGTCAGGTTCACACAAGGCGCCATTGGTGCAGTTGTTGAACGCTGGACTGCAGACGGCAAAGCTGGACTTGCATATATGTAGTGCAATGTCAAACTGTATCATACATTATGAGGATTGTAAAAATGTATATATTTACAGCTTGCATCTAATCAGGGACACTAGTAGAATGCAATGAATGTGTTGGTGCACATGCAGTAAAATGTGGAGTATTAAAGATTTTTTGCTGTGTAGGCTGGAAAACGAGCGATAGTTTGTGTCCCCAGGAATGGAGTTGAGCAGCACTGCAGTAGAGAGATAGGGATTCTTATTATTATAACATAGCGCACTCACATCAATTACAGTTCTGCAGCTCTCTGATGCCATGAGTTTTAAAAATTGTATTCATCGTTCTATCACATACCCAAGAGCAGTGGTTCCCAAAGTGTGGTCTGGGGACCCCCAGGGGTCCTTGAGGGGGTTCCAGGGGGTCCCCAGCTAAATGATAGTTTGGAACCAAATGGACCCTTATGGGACTGTAACTCTGAGTTATATTAACATTGCTTTTACGATATAAATTGGGGTCCCAGAGATAGAAATGCCATCGGTGTCCGTAGACTAATGCATGTCAAACCGGGGGTCCTTGAAATGAAACGGGTTGAGAGTCACGACTAGAGCCGTGAATATGGGAGCCCTGGCATATCCCTTCAAATGGGGGGTCCGCGGGCTAATTAGTGTCAATTTGGGGGGTCCTTGACATGGAAAAGTTTGGGAACCATTGCCCAAGAGTGTGCCTTTTGTTTTTTCCTCGACAAAAATAAACCCTCTCAAGCGTTGAATCAGTTGATGTGATCCCTCTTTGTCTTTTTATTCGACCAGGTTCCCAGTGTTCACCAGCGTCTCCCGGTGAGATTTTCCGATGACGATGACGGACGCCGCGGCCCCCGCAGAAGCGACGAGGGTTTGCGTCGAGGCCGCCAACGTGGCGGTGGCGCCCAGAGAGCGCTCGGAGACACTCGAGGTGACCCCGCCGCCGAGAGAGGAGCACGGCGGCGGCGGCGCAGACGACAAGACGCAGGTAAATAACCTCTATTAAAAAACCAACACCTCAGCCCTTTTCAGCCTCAGGCTTTAATCCATGCAGACCTGGAATGCATCTGTGTCACTTTTAGCTTTTAACTACCTTTAACCATTGTGTTGTACTTTAGCTGTTGGAGAAATAACAGATCTACAAGCTCATAGCGCGGCCCTCTTTTTTTATATCGTGAAAATGTTTTAACTCAAATCGTTCATTTATTATATTACATATATTACATAAATAAATATAAATAAATGTATTATATGCCAATTACATATAATACATTTGGGGTCTTTGACATGAAAAGGTTTGAGCACCACGGATGTAGAAACATCAGAAAACTGTTCTACAAAGACATTTGTAGAATCGGGTCCTCGGGTCTTAATGGGTTAATTTAAGCATTTGGACCCGTTTTTCTTTTCCTTCTTGTTTTTGTGTGGGAGGAGGGGGTTCAATTTGTTCCATTCCAAATCTGTACCGAAGGCACAGTTCACGTGATAATAAGAGAGGGCATTGCTTCTTAATTGCTTTTTCCCCCCTTCTTTTAGATGGATTGGATATTAGCCACTCTGGAATAATGTATTCTAAGAATGGCTGGATTTATCAAACAGGCAAGCCTTGTATCTGGCTGGATAGTGTATGTGGTGTGGTGATTGAATATTGGAGTCAGTCCGGTTTGACTAATCGAGTGCAAGGAGCCTAATGAAGAATATATTGGGCGAGAAATATGTTTTAAAGAGCGAGAGAGATAGAGAAATAGGCATTCAGTCAGAGAATTTCCCTCAAACATTTCCTTGACCTGGCTGCCATCTGATTAAGATTGTCATGTTGGGACAGGAAATGGAATCTTTTAATGGCATGATCTTTTTTTTTTTGAGAGAGAGAGAGACAGAGAGAGAGAGAGAGAGACAGAGAGAGAAAAGAGGACAATTAAGGGTTTAGGGAGGGAGGCTGGACAACACAGGTCGGAGCCCCTTTTGAAAACCAGCAGGTCACACAGTTACGTGGTACAGACAACTTTTCACCAAGCAGGATACAATACATCTATCTTGTATCACATAAACCATATTATATTTAAACCAGGCATCCGCCTGGGTGACGGCAGACTGCTGGGCATGGGGGGTCAGATCAACATATGGAATGAATTCTGTACTGGCCATATATGGAGATCTAAGGGTGGCAGGGTGTCTTGAGTGTACAGGGTTTGATGAGGGCCCAGGTAGGGCCGGGCCTTAATTTTAGGGCCTGTTGAGAACTCTAGTTTTTCACCGGCTGCCGGGCGCGGCTGCACTAATAACTTTGTCATATATTCAAATACATTATTTTGTCCCGTTTTCCCTTGTATTCATAATACAAATATATTGCCATATGGGGAGGAAAGAGATTTAACCGTTGGACCAGTTTACGGATATAGGATGGAGGCCAAGCCAGGCTGTTTGGACAGACGCAAGGAGCAGCAGAGAGAGAGAGAGAGACAGAGAGAGAGAGACATAGAGAAAGGGAGAGGGAGGGATGGAGTCAGGCAGGCAGATAATCTGGAGCCCAGAATCCTGGCTTATGTATGTACTTCCTGTGTCTGTCACCATGTGGACCGGAAAGACAGCAGCATGAGGGAACAGCGGGGGACCCCCCAAGACAAGATGGAGACATGATGGAGGGGGGGGGGGGGGGGGGGGGAGGGGAGAGAGAGAGAGGGGGGGAGAGAGAGGGGGAGGGAGAGAGAGAGGGGGGGGAGGGGGGAGGGGGGAGAGAGAGGGGGAGAGAGAGAGTGCGTCTGTAAAAGGAGAGCGAGTGAGTGAACTGTAAAGTTCTACATTCCATTTTTCACGTGTACAATTAATTTATGTTTGATTATCATCCATATGTGTGCTGACATGTAACACTGTAATATAATGACATTACGGGCAACATGTTATGTCCTGTATTCCTATCTATATATTTAATTGAATTTGAGAGAGAGAGAGAGAGAGAGAACAGGCTGAGAGGTCAGAGAGAGAGATATGCGTGTGTGTGTGTGTGTGTGTGTGTGTGTGTGTGTGTGTGTGTGTGTGTGTGTGTGTGTGTGTGTGCGTGTGCGTGCGCGTACATATGTGATGGATGAGACCAAAAGAGAATCAGAGATAGAGAGAGCAGCGAGAAAAACGAGACATGGGCTAGACCGTTGATAAAATGGAGAGATCGCAAACGAGAAAAATGAGTCGATAGAGAGAGAGAGAAAAAGGTGGGGTTTGTGGGGCGGGGGGCTAGAGTAAAAAAGGGGCTGAAAACAGGTATAGTCCTAGAGAGCAGGGGGAGAGAAAGAGGTGTGTGAAAGAGAGACAAAGGGGGAGAGACGGGGATGCAGAAAACGGAGAGAAATTTGTAAGTATTTGGGCAAAAATAGCCGATCTACAAGATCAAGATCATAGCGATCATAGCCGCTTGTAGATCTGCTATTTTAGAAAATGTGTGAAAGAGAGGGAGAAAAGGAGAGAGACAATAGGTTATAGGGAGAGAGAGAGAGAGGGCTGGAGAGCGACGGAGTCTGGGTGACTTTGCCACCATCTGCCTGCAGCGCTGTCCTCTGCGGCAGCAAAGGTGGCTGCCTGCTTCTGCTGACTTCAGCCCTTTCTCCTCTCCTCTCCTCTCCTCTCCTCTCCTCTCCTCTCCTCTCCTCTCCTCTCCTCTCCTCTCCTCTCCTCTCCTCTCCTCTCCTCTCCTCTCCTCTCCTCTCCTCTCCTCTCCTCTCCTCTCTTATCTCCTCCATGGCATTGTTCTCTCCTGCACACCGCCTGCCCTCGACACTCAATTAGCTGGCCTGCCACTTGGCCCCCGCCCTCTCCACGTCCATACGACCCAACATCGGGGACAAGGGGATGCGTGCGTGCGTGCGTGCGTGCGTGCGTGCGTGCGTGCGTGCGTGCGTGCGTCAGAGAAAGAGAGCGACGGTGATGTATTAGCAAGGATTTGGGGGCGGCTACAGCTAGCAGTGGAAAATGTGCGAGCACACACAAGGTTGATTTAAAAAAATGTTTTATTTGGGTGTTATCTGCAGCCGTCCAGGCCAGGGGTGGAGGTGGAGGAGGAGGGGCACAGGGTGGCGTGTGTCCTTCGGTGTGTGTAGAGGGCAGGGTGGAAGGACGTGTGCGCGCGCGTGTGAGAGACGTGTTGTATTCCGACTGGAATGGTTCCTGGCAGAGACCCCACCCACCCACCCAGCCCCTCCTCCTCCTCCTGACGCCTATACCCACTGACACACTCTGTGTGTTTGCACGCACACACACACATTTAAACACACACACGCATGCATGCACGGTCTCTCTCCCTCTGTCTCTCTCTCTCGTGCGCGCACGCGAGCGTAACATAAACTCATGCGCATTCTCTCTGAACACACTTGAATACACACTCATACACACACACAGAGACGCATACAGTAAGCCGGTGGTGCGTGAAGTGAAGTCATGCAGGAGCATTGGAGCTGTCTCATGCGCTGTTGGCTGCTGCTCTCTGCCTGCCTTCCTTCCCCCCGTGACGCTTTCTCACAGAGCCAGGGGTTCCGATCCGCATGACCTATAGCGCAGAACGAACGGCCCGACACAGTTTGAGCACTAAACCTTGAACGCATGCAGGCAGCGCTCTCTAAAAACTGACCCAAAAAAAGCCTTTTCAGCCGAAAAGGCTTGGAGTTTTTTTTTATTACGTCTGAAAGCTGAGAAAGCATGCTCGCGTGCGTGTGTGTGTGTGTGAGAAAGAGAGAGAGAGAGATGGGACAGCTTTCTGTAACAGCCCTGTTTCAATTATTGTGAAATTGTCCACTACCTGGAAAAGGACCTGTGTGATGCTGGAAACATTATGTTATACTTTAGCTCGAGTGCCGCGCTACGAGCTTGTAGATCTGCTATTCTTTTTTAATTGTGAAAATGTGGCGCAAATCTTTGAATATATATTATTAGCAAACGTTTTTAACTTTTAACTTAACTATCTTTGCTTCTGGGGGGGTCCCTGGAACAACATATTATCAGATGGGGGTCCGCAGCCAAATACAGATAATTCTGGGGGTCCTTGACATGAAAAAAGTTGAGCATCACTGACACAGAAACATAGGTTTTTCAGAAAGCTGTCAGGATTTAGAAGCAATTTTTTTAGAATCTTTTAATCTGTCTTTTTTTTATAATTTATTTTTGTTGTCTGTTCTTTGCTTGTTCGTGAAGCCGTGCTTAGAAAAATCCATACATTTATCAGGGGCAGTGGTTCATTGCGGACAAATGCGGGCATTTTGTATTGGTGTGTGCAGGAAAAAGGCGTGAATTATTAATTCCAGCCGCAGCACACACATCTTGAATACGTTATTTTTGTCAAGTTTATATATCAGATTCAGTGCTGCTATCTAAAAAATCCCATATCGGCTAGCCTTTTCGTGCGTGCGTCTGTGTGTGCGTGCGTGTGTGTGTTACTACTTGTGAGGGCCAATTAATGTAGAATTTGAGAAGGAGACATTGTGAGGACCATTTAACTGCTCCTCCTCACAAGAGAATGATGGTTGCTTTATTTCGTGTTGCACCACACGTGTTTGTCAGCTTGTAGGCTGATTGTGTGTGTGTGTGTGTGTGTGTGTGTGTGTGTGTGTCCGCGTGCGTGCTCCTTTTATAATGGCAGAAGAAGGCAGGGAAGTTCAGCATGTTTGTAGCATGTTTGTAGCAAATTGTTCCGAATTTCCAGAGCCTCTTGTTCAGTGTGTGGGAAATCTAGGCCAGTCATGTTTAATTCAACGCGCTCCATTCAGCCATTTTCTCCCCTTCTCTTGTGTTTTTTTCCCCTACTCATCCCTCCCCCGTGAACCCCCCCCCCCCCCCCCTACCTGCGCAACAACCCTCGGACAGCCTGTGAAGTTCTCAAAGGTACGCTTAAAACCTAATTTACACTTCGTTGTGCGAGGCGCGCGTCGCCCTCTAGAAAATAATTGATCCTCAATGCAGCCTTTTCGCAGCATGCCAAAATGCCATTTTGACGGGTAAACACAGCTGACGTTAATGACATTAGTCGCGGGTGTGCTTCACTTCGGTGCCGAGTGCCAGCAAAGACAGCTCCTGTACAGTTAAGCCATGCTGGCACCATGCAGTGACTCCCAAACGAAACACACCAGCGTAAGCTATATTATAAGTATACAGTTTCTGTATACTTGCATTGGGGTGTTCAGAGCTTGAATCTTAGTTTTTAATTGTGTCTTGTCTCCTAGGCCGTAGGGTACCGTCCTACCCTCCCCTAGGGTAGGTACACAAAAAATATGCAGTGATCCTGGTCTCTAAACTGCCTTCCCCTGGCCAGCCAGGAACTGGTTGGAATAACATGCTACCGATACGTCCAACCGGGGAAACTCCCTCCTGGCAGGTGAGAAGAAGCAGCTTGGACGCTCATGCATTGAAGGAAGCATGAGGTCAGTCCGTTGCTCTCCCCAGGTTGGCGGAGGGTGTGTAGAGCCCAGGATCACATTAGATAATTGACACTGGGTGAAAATGGGTTGCAAAATCGTGGGATAAAGATTTAGAAGGGGGGAAAAAAGGAAGAAGAAATATAGTTGCAGTTCTGAATTACTGAATGAAACTCTCAAGGCTCTTGTTTCTCATTCATGTTACTCTTGGAAGCACAATCAGTTTTTATTGGCTGATTGAAACACAGATTTAGATGTCGCTGTCCCTGTCTTCTACATTCACACTTAACACACTTAACACAGTATAGGACATATAGAAATAAATACTACTACATCGATAGATTTTAGTTGAATCACTTATTTTATACATTCATACTTTAATATCTACAAGTTCAACGCAAGCTACAATGCTTGGTATTTCTAGATGTCATTTACAGTATGCTGCCCGGTTTGGAGAACATTAAGTGACAGTAATTGATCTTTCTTATTTTTGGTTTTACCCACCACAACTTTCTCACACATTATCTACAATGGTAGCCAACAGGTGAACGGCCTGCTTGAATATGTCGGATCCCTTATTGCCTTCCCCTTTCATTGTATTTACTCCTAAAATGATATTGTCATGTCAATGGAGATTCGCTTTCAATATTGTATTGTGCAGATGGGATTCTGTTTATTACCATTGTGAATTTTTAATAACCCGTGTTTTGTCTTCCGTCTGTACTCGGCCTTGCTTTTGTTTGACAATGTGTGTTGAAGATATTATAGAGAATATATGTTGTGTGTGTGTGTGTGTGTGTGTGTGTGTGTGTGTGCGTGTGCGTGTGCGTGTGCGTGTGCGTGTGCGTGCGTGCTTGTGTGTGTGTTATCATGCTCAGTCCAGCACCAAACTGAAGTTAATGCGGAGCCTGGCAGTCTGTGAGGAGTCTCCACCTGCTACTACCCCTGAGTCAATAGAAGCACTTCAGGTAAAGATACAGAACTCTTGGTGGTTACACATGATGCAAGGAGAGCTACTTCTAAAACAAATGGGGGGCTGTCTTTGTACTTGTGAGAAACGGTGAAGCATGCCGATGCAGTCTTCATTTTAACCGCATTACAAGCTATTGACACTGGAGACAGACGGATAGGTAATCCGTATCTGGCAGGCTAACCAAACATTTAAAATGGATTTGGCTTTTTTCCTTTTTTTACACATGGTAAGGCTCTGTGTGAAGTTATTTTTTTTCTTCTATATGTTCATGTACAGTACATAGTGTACATATCTGTTCTACCTCTAGAGCCAGACCTATACACTGTACAGTATGAGACATTATTTGCATTATTACTTTTTTCCCAACATCAGGGTCCATTTGGTTTCATTTTACGCTCTCAAGAGTTAAATTATTGTTAAACATCTGAAATACTTAATTTACAAGAAGTCTACACAATTAGAAAATGTAGAAGAATTGATATTTTGATCAATGTTTGCCTGTTATCTCTCCTTAATACAGCAAAGAATTGTGGACAAAAACAATCTTTAGTTGTGGGTGAGACAGACTAAACCTCATCAAATGCTGAATAAATAGTGGGCCCTGGTATCAAAATGGCTGAAAACCACTGGGTTTTATAATGACATATTGGGCATGTCATTATAATGCAACACGTCGTGAGCTTCTAGTTTAGCTTTGTTTGAATTGTCCTTTTGTCTCACGTTGTTGTTTCTACGTTTTTCCACGAGAATTGGAATTGATTTGGCACGTTTAGAGTTTTGCGGTTGAAGCATCAGAAATCGGTTGGCTTAGGAGTAAAAATAAATAAATCACACCTGTGTGAACTGAGCGGTACAGGCACCTCAAGACATACTTTTTGTAAGCGAAATACTATCGTTTAGATATATCAGACGCAAACCAAGCTTGTTTTTGGCCAAAAGAATCCGAGAAGAAGCTGTGTCGCCATAGAAAGCATAAGCCAGCGGATTTTCCATTTCCGGTTTGAGACGTTTTTTTTCTTCACCAGAACGAAACGGGAGTAATATGAGAGGAAACTGGACGCAGCTGATCACCGTAATCAATTGTTATTTAAAAAGGCGTGATAAGGCGCCGAGGTACTTACGAAAATAGGCGTCAAAAGGTGAAGTTGGCGACGGGTCAGTTAAAGAAATAAGGGGTCGTAATCTGTGAACTCAGATCTGACAGAAGGCAGCCTGTGTCTCATACACTATGTGGTTCCTAGGTCCTGCAGCAAGGATTTTGTTACCTAAATCAGTTCTCTCCCTCTTTTTTTTATGTTGAGTCTTTGGGCAATGTTCCAAATCCCTCCATTCCAACCCATTAGTGAAGGAAAGTGTTGCTATTACATGGCTCTCTCTGCAAAGACCCAATTTGAACACACACACAGTTACATGAAAGCAACACACATGCGCACACAGCCCGCAGCTTCAATGTGTAGTTCGATGCACGTGCGTACGCACACACACACGCACAGAGACATGCACACAGCCCACAGCTTGAATACACACATTTATATGCAAGTGAACGCATTTAGGCTACACACAGCTGTAACTTGAACACACAGTTACATCCAAATATGCTTACTGTGTATGTACAGACACACATGCATGCATGCACGCGCATACGCACGCACATACGCATGCACACACATGTACACCAGGTGAGTCAGCTGTGATCACCCGCTACACATTAAACCTGTGAGGGTTCATTTTATTCTGAGAGATTGTGCGAACGGAGTCATGGACCCTTTGGCACTCAGGTATTTCACAAATTCACAGTGTACACTGTGTGTGTGTGTGTGTGTGTGTGTGTGTGTGTGTGTGTGTGTGTGTGTGTGTGTGTGTGTGTGTGCGCTCACACGATGTCGTTTATTGCTGCCATCAATCATGTGAAGGAAATTACAATTTCCACATGTCAGCCGTGCAGAGCTATGGAGCACACTTAATTGAATAGGCCCCGATATTTCCCCGGCTGCTGTTATTGGGGTGGGACGGGGGGTCCAGCTGTCTCAGAGGAGCACTACTATATGTGGCAAAAGCTAGTCTATAGATTGAACAGACAAAACGGTTAGACTGCACTGTATGCCAGTGAGTTCAGCCCCGACTTATGCTGTAAATGGTTGTCGCACACAGGAAATGGCCGATATACAAGCGACACCAGTGAGTCTCTGCATAGCTTAAGTGGGACACTACTAGAGGACAGGTCATGGGGTCACCAAAAATCAGTCGGGTTCATCTCGTTCCGATGCAAAGGTGACCGACTTTTGGCCTGAGGGAAGGGGGTGATCAAAATTAGTTGGGTTCATAACTTCATATTGCATTGTAATCCAGCTAGTAGCTTTCGAGATTTGTTGTTCGGGACGGGTGCAGTACTTAGTTTAGAGTAGACAGTACTTAGTTTAGACTATTCATTTGGTTAGACCAGTCATTAGTCCTACAACTACAACCTATCTCAAACCCTCACCCTAACCCTAACCTCCCACAGGGCAGCACACCTAAACCTAACCTTAAATGTCTAACCAATGACCAGTCTAAACTAAGTATTCACCCCGTTCGGGACAAAAGTGCTGGATGCCTATATTGAGTTGACATCGTCACCCTTCCAGCTAAAAGCACGTATAGGCCAACAATATCCATATACTGTATACCAGTGATGATCTATCTGTCATTGCTCCACTCTATAAACTCTATAAACTGTTCCGACAGCTTGTTAACGGAATATCAGAGCATGTGACGATGTTTGTCCCATTCGGGTGTTTTGTGGAAGTGCTGTAATTGGATGTCAGGAATCCAACGAAGCACACCCAGATGCTTTAGCGATGCCAAACACAGCTGTACGTCGTCAGCCTGCCGGCGTCCATCTGACGTGGAGCTATACCAGCCATGCATTCCCTACTCCTCTTCATAGACACACACACACACATACAGTACACAACACACGCACATGCACACACAGACACACACACACACACACACACACACACGCACATACAGTACACAACACACGCACGTGCACACACAGTCACACATACTGTACAGTACACAACACACACACGTGCACACACACACACACACATACTGTACACACACATACAAACTGTCCTTGGTTGATTGTAATCCGTGGGAGGTTTATGTCTCTGATGTCTTGGTTCAGTGGGCAGACGGTTAGGAAATGTAGCTCAGTCTCTACCTCGTTTTGTGTGCAGTGGGTGAGACACTCTTTCTTTCGCATTTTCTTTCTTCAAGCCATGCTGCCAATACAGTACAAAACACGCTCCCTCTCACTCCTGCTGTTGTCCTGCTCATGGTCAGATCTGAGCATTCCAGACAGAGTATATATATAAAGGACAAGGCGATGATTTTGCTTGTGAAATGTGAATTGTATTCGCACAAAGAAGGCCAACTGCTGTATGTTCACATAATGCGGCAGAACAAGGAATTTGACATTCTGAATTGCTCTCTGATGCATTCGTTGTATTACTGTATTAAACGCAAAAGTTAAATACAGCAATAAAAGATAAAAAGGTATTAACCAGAAGAATAACATATAGAACAAGTAAATGGCATAGGATATACAAATATAAGGAATAGTGTCAGACCAACTGTAAGCATTGTGAGCAGTATGTTTCTGGGAGCCAAATGTGCTGCCTTGTTTAATTTTGTGCTCAAATTAATCTCTCATTCAGGTGCTTAATAAAAAAACAAACTAATCTGTTGGTTTAATTGCCATAGTGATTTGGAATTAATGTATGCGGGAGGATTACCACTGGCAGGCCTTATTTTTTGGTCATAAATCAGTCGGGTTTTATTAAGTGGCTCTTTGCGTTTCCCTGTTTGCTCATGGTTTTTTTCTCGAATTAACCTTAAAAACCCTGGGCAAGATCACAGAGAAATAGATGCATAATTCCTACCGCTCAAACTTTAATGGCTGCATGTCCCTTTGTCATTCCAATCCCAACAGCAATTCTTTGGAAAATGCTGACACTTTACTTTGCCCATGAAGCGATGTGGGTCTATGTATACAGTCGTTACCCGTAGAAGTGATTTGTACCGCATGTCTACAAGCTTGCAGATCGGCTATTTTTGTCAAAGAGATTTTGTGTAGAGGAGGGTAGGGGAAAAGGAGCATATTATTTAACAGGGATGCTCCGCTATGGACATTCTTGGCCGATACCGATGGTATGGTAAAACAGCAATGGTAAAATAGCAATTTAGCCGATACTGATGGTGATATAATTATGTTTATTTCGTTTTTGCTGTTTTTATTTCCCCTTTTTGTGCCAGGGAAACAAATACCTTGTATCTTCAATACAATAAATAAATGTTCAGAATCTAAAGATTGGTAGACTGCAGATAACCAACACACCAACATAGCCAACGCAAAATATATGCTTATCAATAACAAATAAACATCGCCTACTGCCATCGGTTAATGTCAGCTTTATTTGCCGATACCTATATTGACCGCTAACGGCAAATATCGTACGATACCGATATGTGGCCGATTATATTGTATATCGCATCCCTAGTATTTAAGTGTTAATTGGTTAACAAAAACGACAGGCTGTTTTCACACACACACACACACAAACACACAACTGATATTTTTCCTGTTTCGTTTTTCTTCCCCTCTCTCTGGGCAGGATGTATTTTGCCTCCAGACCTGCCAGCCGTTTGACAAAGAGGAATGGTCCACCAAGGACGAAACGGAGAAAGAAAATGCTTACGACACTGTGGACAAGCCAAGAAAGATGCTGTCTAGAGGTGAGCGGGCATGGATGCGTTCAGAGACTAGTGGGGCTTGGCTACTATTATACTGTCGGGTGGAAACCCTGTATGTACGATATTGTTCTTGTTTTTCCCTTTTTTTTTAACTAAAATTGTGAAAATAGCTGACAGCTGGCGCATTAATTTATGGTAAAAACATTACAAATATATTAAATATGGAGATACAAGGTTTCTGCCCAACAGTAACATCCTGTAAAATAATGTAATGCTGCTTCATGTTGCCTTTTAAGATCATTGTATTTTTGTTATTGTGTATTGTTTGTATTCTGCATTCTGAATTAAGAGTCCATCACGAACATCAGTGAAGTGAATTTGCCGCCAATGCCACAGAGCTGACTTCCTGCAATAATATTAGTAATAATGGATTTTATTTATAACGCAGAATCTCAAAGTGCTACCTGTAGCTCCCTGCAGCCTTCTAGCACAGCGGGTTTCAACCTTTTTCATATCAAGGTCCATTATTTATTCGGCTTTTGAGCCACGGATCATCATTTGATGAGATTTAGACTTGCAGACTCAAAACGAAAGAATTGTGTTGTCGTTGGATAAGATTTTGTCCACAATTTCATGCTGTATTGATGTTGGTACCGTAGGAGAGACAACAGGTAAACGTTGAAAGAACAATTATTATTATTATCCAGAACCACCCCAAAAAGGCCTCTGCCCGGGCTCTGGACAGGGGCCTCTGTCCAGTGTCCATACTGTATATGGAGCTGGCCTGTTCTGACATCATTTTGACGTCTGCATAGACTCCATATTTGGGCATGCCTGACAAAGAACTCCATATATGGGCATAAAAGGGACACAAAATATCTGGGTGGGGCATCCATTTCCAACTTGCATCGTTCCAAGTAGGTCAGTGCCCAACGGTCACCGCTGTAGAGGCTCCAACGGGCACCGCTCTATAATTATTATTTTTAAGCGAACATCTTTAACTCAGATCTTTGCTTCTGGAGATCCCTGGCGCAAAACATTTTTGAGATGGGGGTCCTCAGCCAAATACAGATCATTTTGGGGGTCCTTGACATGAAAAAAATCTCACCCGTCACTGTGAAGTGACGGGCGCTAATATATTAAAGTCTAACTCATGTTGATTAGGTAATGTAAAACAAACGGTGCCAACACAAACATTAAACGCCATTTACAATAAAGAGACAATATGAAGTAATGAGGCACATTATGACATACATTTTCCCTTCATTGTCAATGGTGTTTACAAAACAAACATTGAATTAAAGCTTTGTTTAGGAGAGGCTGGCGCCTCAAAAATCACACCTGTGTGAAGTGAGGGGCGCTCTTATCATTGTACATCATCTTGACGTCCATTCTCCATTCATTGTCAATGGGAATTTAATTTTTGTTTAAGGCGAAAATCTACACTAGCTGAATATAGCACAAACACTAAAAGCTGGACATAGGAGGGGCTATCCCTCCTCAAAAAGATCAGGAGAAAATAAAGAAAAATAAGACTTCACTTGTGATCTTGGTTTAAGATTCCAGTCAAGACTACACCGACTCCACTGGCATCGATCTGCATGAGTTCCTGGTGAACACATTGAAGAACAACCCCAGGTGTGTTATACACACACACACACACACACACACGCACACACACTGCCTTGGGGTAATACCAACGTAGGCTACTATTGCTAGGCTAGTAGGCTGCTACCAGTCAGGAGACACTTATTAAGATTTTATGAAGCATTGATTCTGTGTGCGTGCGTGCATGTGATCTATCAGTGGTCTTATCCTATGAGACCCCCTTCCAAGTTTTCTAGAACATTGGGTGAGTTTTTTTGGTTTTTTTAAAGAAAAAAATACAAACTAATGCACATGGGTACTGTAGGAACATGACCTTTTGTTGTATTGGGATTGCATAATGATGAGAAATGAAAAAATAATATTTTGGCACAGTTGTGTTTAATGTAAAGTTTTCCATCTCACCTTTGCAGATACCATTCCCCCCAAATTCCTTTGATGTGTTTGATTCCTGCGTGCGTGCGTGTGAGAAATGCAAATACCCGTGCCTTTATTCATCATGTATACTTTATTTCTAGGGATCGAATAATGCTACTGAAATTGGAACAGGACATACTGGACTTCATCAGCAATAACGAGTAAGGATTAACATATATTTGTATTAAAATGTCACTGGCTTTTATAAGACTCACTTGTGAAAAATAAGCGACCAAAAGATCAGCCATATAACGTAAACATTTGGAAAGCCTATATACAACGTCCTTGTACATATATAGCAACATTTCTTATGTTTTGAATTGAAAAAAATCTTAGGATTAGGATTTATAAACCGTTTTTAACCCATTCAGGACGGGAACCCCTTTTGGTGTTTATATTGTACCAAAAGTAAAAGTACTCATTATGCAGAATGTCCCATTTCAAGTATTCAAAATATTTTGAAATAGCAGATCTACAAGCAACGCATTGGGACTTTGTGAGCTTGTAGGTCGGCTATTTTCAAATTATTTAAATTAATATGGACTGAAGTGCTTAATGTTTTGTAATAATAATCTAAATGTACAATGGAACTAGTAAGAAAAGTTTTCAAATAATTGTTGAGTTGAAGTAAAAGTACCTCAACATTGTACCTACTGTAAGTGTAAAGTCAAAGTCGTACGATTAGTCACACACGTTACCGCACCGCAGTGAAATCTGTTCTCCGCATCGGACCCATCTCTTGGAGCGGTGAGCCGCAGCGTGCGCCGCGATTGGGAATCATTAGTTGATTTGACCCCCAATCCAACCTATTGATGCTGAGTGCCATGCAGCAGGGAGGCATTGGGTCCCATTTTCACAGTCTTTGGGTATGTGACCCGGGCCAGGGATCGAACCCCCGACCTCCCAGTCTCAGGGCGGACACTCTAACCACAAGGCCACTGTCTGGTATACAGTACTGTGTACGTAGGTGCAGTACTTGAGTAAATGTTCTTAGTTACTTTCCACCACTGCAACGTGGTGTAATGTGAGAAGAATACTGCGAAACAGTCTGAGCATCGCGACAGTTCAGGCAGTCAAGCTGCTCCCCACGCTCAGTCACCCTCCCATCTCTCCTAGCAGAATGCCACTCACTGCATGCGACATGCTCAGAATACGTTTCGGCACCTTTTCTGCAGCCTACTCCTCCATCCACCTTTTTTTTGTTCTTTGTCGGTTAATTGCATGGATTTGTTCTGTGGATTGTGTTGTTTTATTTGTGTATCTTGAAACCCATTCTGGGCAGGAACCCCTTTTGGTGTTTTAAGCATTATGTTATACTTTAGCTATTGGAAAAATAGCAGATCTACAAACTCGGTGCCGCGCTACGAGCTTGTAGATCTGCTATTTTTGCAAAATCGTGAAAATGTGACGCAGATCTTTGAATATATATTCTTTCAGAGCGAACATTTTTAACTCAAATCGTTGCTTCTGCGGGGTCCCTGGTACAACATATTTTCAGATGGGGTCGGCGGCCAATTACATATAATCTTGGGGGTCCTTGACATGAAAATGTTTGAGAACCACTGACATAGAAACAGAGGTTTTTCAGAAAACTGTCATGATTTAGAAGACATTTGTAGACATTTTACACTGACTGGCCAAGCACTTTTCTCCGCTCTAGAAGCCAGAAGAGGAAGTTCCCTCCCATGACCTCCTACCACAGGATGCTGCTGCACCGAGTGGCCGCCTACTTCGGCATGGACCACAACGTGGACCCCAGCGGCAAGTGTGTGATCATCAACAAGACGGCCAGCAGCAGGATGTGAGTCAACTACCTTCTTTCACTGACAAAAACTAAGCTATGATGACTTAGGGCCCATTCATACTCCTATTTTACCCCTGTAGTGCCGAAATGATTTCGGCTCGTCAGAAATTTTCAGTAGCACCGAAGAGCCGACTTTAGCACGGTACTATAAATGAGTATTTATGCTGCTACAAAGTAAACTCAGGATTGTACTGCGCATACAGTCTGCAGCTACAGCTGTCTATTAGCGTCTGTTTGAGCAAAGATGCCGTGAAAACTAGCTGTAACCACCTCCTCCTCCCCCACGCACGGCAGACCCGATCAGAAGTTCTCCGAGCACATCACAGATGACAGGGTGGACGATTTCCAGAAACGCTACATTCTCAAACGTGAAAACTCCAGCTTTGATCGCCAAGACAGTGTGGTGGGTGTTTGTTAGTTTACTCTCCCTCCCTCCCTCTCTCTCCCTCTCTCTCGTTCCCCCTCTCTTTCCCCAAGCTGTCATTTCCTTCTTCCTCTCCGACATGTTTGTGAGAGCGAGACATGTTTGTGAGAGTGGGACAATCTGTGTGTGTGTGTGTGTTTGTGAATATATATGATCTCCTCAGATCTGCATGAGTGTGACAGATGACAGGATCAAATCAGTAGGGGCAGGAAGAGGAACATGTGGAATTGCAGTGGCTTTATAGCAACGGAATATTTTTCACGCGACGTGTGCTCAGCTCGGGGTTTGAACGTCATGCTAAAACCGGGAAATGGGGAAACAACTATGTCACGTTTTTTTTTTTTAATACCTGCGTTGCGACACATTATCCGAGTGGTTGTACCACATGGGGTCTAATTCTAATGCCTGACAGCAAGTTGTCGATTTCACTCCCGGCTGCCAGACCATTTCCTGCACGTCACTCTCTCAATGTTTCCCATTTCTCTCCACCGTACAACCCCCCAAAATTAGACGTTATAAATACTTTGTAAATCGTCAAGGAACAGTGAGAAGAGAGAGTCTTCATTTCCAATCAATGGTGTGTTGATGAAACTAGCAAAACATTGTTCCCGATTCAAAAAGACCATTGTGGAATGTGGACCCTGCTCGGCGTTGCATTTAGTCATTAATGTTAAGTTCAGGGTGTGCACCGATGATTCCTAAAGATCATTTGGATGCTCTTCTGCATTGCACCTGGTGCTATTGTCCCCATTTAGCAGTCCTTTAAACATCCATTTACAATCACTAACGCTGCATCACAACTCAAGCAAGAGTACGTTACTCATAAATGTTTTGTTATTCCACACGGGCATCGATGGAAATCATAACACTAAAAGAAATGGTGCACTCAGTGCAAACGATGGCCGTGTTGAGTGAGTTAATTAACAGAGATCTTTCACATTATAGCTGCGGAAATCCTGGAGTGCAAACGCTTGGCGTTCTGCCACGGGAGTATGCGGCTGTTAATTGCTGCTGCATCTATACATTAAAGATAGTCTTATCTAATCCTGGAGCCGAATTAAAATGGCTTCAATGTTCTGGCAACCCTTCACTGTCCTGTCTCAATGAACCAGAAATGTATAAAATGTCATATAGTTTATATTTAATGTACTGTGATGCTTCTGAATGAGATGTGCCCACGTAGTTGACCATCATTTTATTGTCGTCCACAGGGGGATCATTTTGTTCTAGATAAGAGGTAAGCAATGTGTTGCATTTGCAGTATTTGATCAAATCTGTACACGGTCCATTGGGCATAGAGCTGTGCCGTATATTGGAAAGGTAATCATAATATTTGTATTCACTATCAATGCTTTTTTTTCATAAATGTTTTACATACTGTTGTGTGTACATGTATTTAATTATGCTTTCAAAATCACAGCCTTACAAATCAAAGATAGTTCGTTTTATTTGTAGTTTTTGTATTGTATCATCCAATTAATGTTGCTAATGGTAACATGATGAGAAAGCGTGTGAGATTATCAGTTACATCAAATCATAGTTAATACTAGTCCCAATCTGTGGGGCAATAGTCCCAGTCCGAGCAACCACAACACAGCAATTACATTCAAAAGCCATATTTGCCTGTGTGCATTTGACAAGTAGAGAATCTGATTGGGCCTTTCTAAAATGCAACTCTAAAAGTCTTTAAAATTTCCAATAAGTGAAATGTCAAATAAATGTCACATTATTCAGCAATTACATAGTGTTGGAATGAAGCTGTTCCTGTTTAACCCATTAAGACCATAGGCCGGTTCCACAAATGTCTTCTAAATCCTGACAGTTTTCTGAAAAACCTATGTTCCTATATCAGTGGTTCTCATGTCAAGGACCCCAAATATTATTATGATGGGGGTTCGCTGAAAATATGTTGTTTCAGGGACCCCCCAGAAGAAGATATTTGAGTTAAAACGTTTTCTGTGAAATAATATGTATTATTCAAAGATTTGCATTTTACATTTTCCCGATTCTTAAAAAAAAAAGCAGATCTACAAGCTCGTAGCGCGCACTCGCCGCACTACGAGCTTGTAGATCTGCTATTTATCAACAGCTAAAGTTCAAAATAACGGTTAGAAGCTACGGTGACACAGATGTGTTCCAGGTCTTAATGGATTAATTCACCTGTCGGTTGCCCGGAGGGTCTTGTCATACCCAGCGTGTCAGACGAGTGCATTATTGTACGCCCCTTCTCTCCTCAGGTCTCAGAATGGAGAGGCGTGCTTGAGCAGCCAACAGAGGCGCCACATGTTCAGGTCGGTATGCCTTGTGTCACGGGTTGCTCCTATGGCTCGCTACTTAACAACAATATAGGAGCTACCCTGACCTAAAAGACGTGGATGGACGTGTGCGTGTGTGCGTGCATATGTCAAACTAAATCAAAAACCGGCACCGGCCCCCGTATCAACAACACCCCCGGTCCACTCACCTGCTGGCTACGGCCAGCTCTGTCGTTGGCCCACAGCCGAAGAGCGGTGCTGGATCGGTAGTCGTTCAGGTGCGGGGATAACAACCCGCGTAGGTATTATTTTTATAGCTTTAGTTTGTTTTCTTCTTTTTTTGGTTCCCCGTAGGGTATTTTCTCTTTTTATGGATTAGTCGTTGCACAGCGCCGACACAGGGTGGCCACAGGTGACCGTCAGTAAACTTTCCCACCACGCGAAGCTCCACTACCCTCTCAACCCACTTTAAACTATAAGCCTACGTAGGACAGCGCTATCCATCCGTTGTGCTTATCTTACTCTAGTCCAGTGCGGCTGGTCGGTGGCCTTCGGATGTGCGGGTCGGTACTGAGTCGCGTCCTCCTCACCATTGCCTCACTCCCTAACCACCATGCTGTCCAAACATTTCCTCCGTCTCCCGTCACGTTGTGATGACGTCTATTTTATGACGTCGTGCTTGCAGTGGCCGGCCTCCAAGGTTGTGACGTAGAGGCGGTGCCAACACAATAAAACAAATAAACAAACCATGTGTGCATGAGGTGGAATGATATGACTGATGTATGTATTGTATATGTGAGACCCTCTGCTGCCCCAGAGCACAATATCCTAACACTTGTCACACACCATTCAGTTCATTACGTCTCTCGTCTCCTTTGCTGCTACCGTGCCAACTAACACGGGCACAACGCAGGGTTACTTTTGAATGTGTGAGTGTGTGAACATTGATAATGGTTTGGCACTTGGACGTTCATAATGTCATTTGACTCCTCCAGTTTCCATCTTTCTAGTGAAGTGCGTACGGGTTAAAAACATGATGCTAGCCTGAACGTAACCGTTTAGGAGAGAAGAGACTTAATTGATTTGTATTTTTTGTTTGCTTATAATAATGCATGCATGTGTTTGAGGGGACAAAATGCAGTCTTGCCTATGTCTGAATACAAATTTGGAACAGTGCCTTTTCAGGGCGTGGCCATTAAGAATGCATGCCAGTTTGGAGCAGGCCTATTGTTTGGCAGTGCTGCTTGCAGCTTTGTCAAGGACCGCGACATGGCTCCTTGTAATGTAAACTCCTCGAGGTCTGCAGTATGGCTGCTTGTAGTGTTCTCGAATACCACTCAACCAAATCGACTTCATCCTCGAGATGCTGCGCTCCCTCTGAGCGATACACGAGACAAACTGTGAAGTCAGTCGGATGAACAGTTCTTGAAATTCTGCGAAGGACAGCCCTACATATATGCATACTGTACAGAGATTTCACGAATACGAAGGTACTGCATAACCAGTTCATGTGCACTCGGTCACTATTTAACACTCTCACTGCGTTGAATTGTGACATACGGTTCACTGCTGGTATTTACAATAACCTTTGAAGCATTGCCCGGTCTCGCATGTACGTCCGTTTCACGAAAATCCACCGTAAAATGTTGTGATCGTTTGTCGTCATGTTGAAAAATAATACAAACTGCGGATCAACAACAAAGAGCGGAGGACGAGAGCAGCCGCTAAGCGCCACCATTGCCCGTTCCAATGCATTGAGCCTCAACTTCCCAGAAGCCCCTGCAAGACAGTGATAGGTCGATTTCCGGTTATGTCATCCCAAAGCGTCATCCTCGTCGCTCTGTCCGAGGGAAACCTCTTATTAAACATATAAAACAAAAGGCGAGTTTAGCGGGTTTAGCAGGGAAAGACGATGGGAAAAAAGACAGGTTTAGCGTGTTCCGCAGTCAAAATGTTAAGGCTGATGATCAAGGAATACGTAACAAATATGCTCTTAGAGATCAAACTAACAGCCATGGACCTCTACTGAAGTCGTAGATGAGAAGCATCCTCTCCACACACACACTCTGATCCCTCTGTCCTTTGGCTCTCCAGTCTGCGGGCCGGACGGTCTGGCGCCAGCCGGCAGAGCAGCTCAGAGACGGAAGCCACGGCGCGGTACGGCGAGCTGCGCCCGTGGAGCAGCACGGACAGCTCGGACAGCTCCAACCGCCTGGCGCCGAGGCCTCCCTTCACCAAGGCCAGCAGCTTCAGCGGCACCTCCACCGCTGCCGGCCTGGTCCGAGGAGACAGCACGGCTAGCAGCAAGAGCACCACCGGGAGGCTCTCCAAAACAGGCAAGTACAGGCTGGAATCCACACTGGGCAAGACTTATAGAGTGTCGCAGTCCCGCCCCCAAGAATTCTCCATTAATTTGTCCCATAGACGTTTGAAGAAGTATTTATTAAAATACCTTTTAAGCCTCGGACAAAGCCAACTCTTGTTGTGACAAATCATGACAATAAGCCGATCAAATAATTAGAATGAAGAAAAAAAGCACAGGGTACAACACTTTTTAGTTTTTCTTCTTTCTAATTATTTGATCGGCCCAAAACATTGTGTTTATTGTCATGATTTGTCACAACAAGAGTTGGCTTTGTCCGAGGCTTAAATGTCTTTAAATAAATACTTTTTGAAACGTCTATGGGAAAAATGAACGGGGAATTATCTTCCGGGCCTGTCGTCGTCATGATATATGAAATACCTATGTTTCTGTCAGTGGTTCTCAAACTGTTTCATGTCTGTCAAGGACCCCCAGAATTATCTGTATTTGGCCACGGACCCCCATCATCTGAAAATATCTTGTTCCAGGGGCCGCACAGAAGCAAATATTTGAGTTTAAAATAGTTTAGATCAGCTATTTTCAGCATGCATAAGTCTAAAATGACTTATACAACAAGTGAAAAAAGGTAGGCGACGAACATTTTTTGTCATAGTATTAGTCGACGAAATCAACTGCGATGGTAGGGTGGAGCAGATCAAGTTGTCGGATGCAGTTTCAGCTTCAATTTCAGCACACAAATAGTCTGCTGTCCAAAATAAATGAGTAAATAAATAAACTGCAGGGCGCGCTTTGCTATGCCAGACTCGTATTAGCCTGTCGTTCTTATTTCTAGAATGTTTATTTATTTATTCAACATTGAGCACCGGCAGAGATCGTGTCAAACATTGATCTGATTATACCGTAATCAAGATTCCGTTCCTTGTCTTGGAATAACGCGTCCTATCTTCCACGGTGGAACCAATTACACAACACATTGCATTAACAAACACCCGAGAGATGTTTAAAAGCAGAATCTTCCACGCTTTCCGTGAGGAGAGTAGTGTTTCTTGGCCCAATCTCGCAGAGGAGGGGAAAAAGTCAAGAGTCAAGTCTTTATATGCCAATGAAGTCTTCAGGCTTTGCTGTGCTGTGGCAGGAAGCTCTCCGTCTCTCTCTACCAAGGGTTTTTTCTCAGCAGGATGCATCGGGGGAGGAGAAAAGAAAGAATTTCAGTGATGGAGGAGCCACACCAAAAACCGTGACAGAGGCAGAATAAAGCGGCGCCGTTCCGTTGCATAATGTATAACGTCTGGGCCGCGGCACGGCGGCCAGATAACGTTTGTGCCATTCCTCCAAGTGCATCTGGGCAGGGGTGGAAAAAGTACTCAGTTGTTTTACTTTACGAAAAGTATAAATACTGCAATGTAGAACTACTCCATTACAAGTAAAAGTATTGGCATCAAAATGTACTTAGTAAAAGTCATTGTGCAGAATGTCCCATTTCAAGTTTTCAAATGTATAAAAATATTTTGAGAATAGATTAAATGTATATAGGGCTGAAGTGGGTAATGTATGTTTTGCAATAATAATCAAAATCTACAAAGTAACTAGTAACTAAAGTTTTCAAATAATTTCATACAGAAGGATGGTCTTCCTGCTTTCTTTGTCGCACCTCCAACGGTGCCGTGGTGGACTATGCATGGCAGGGGCGTCCTCTTCCCTGAGCCAAGCCTAAGCCTGACCGCATACCAGAAAGGTAAGTTTTGCTGCAGGGTCATCAGCTGGGGACCACCATTCATGGATGTTTCACCCCTTATCCAGAACATCTCCTGGTGATGGGGCAGTGAACATGGACGTCTCCCTGACACCCCCTTCAGCACAACTTATTTTGATGTTTCCCCCCCAAAACTTGTCTCGTCGTCTCAGCCAGAGCCAGTGACTTGCTTTCTCTGCTTCCTCTGACAGTTCTTTAGTGGCCTTGCTCAGTCTGGCTCCCCGTAGCCCACGTCCTTGAGCAGGCGTGACGTGGAGTTACCAACAAGGCCTCTAGCTCCCACCTCCACCGGGTACGTCCTTGCACTCCATCCACTTTCCCTGCACTCCGCAACCAGGTCTGCATATTTTGCCATCTTTCTTTCGTAAGCAGCTTCCAGTCCCTCCTCCCATGGCACTGTCAGTTCGATCAGCAGTACTGACTGACACTGCTGCAGACCATAGCACCACATCTGGTCTTAAGGTGGTGGTGCAGATTTCCGGGGGGAACTGGAGCTGTCTACCCAGATCCACTTCCATCTTCCACTCCACCCCTGGTGTTAACAGCTTAGAGGGTGTTGCTCTCTTTCTGGAGTGTTCTGCAGGATCCGCCTGCCTGAGGAAGTGGATCCTCTGTTGGCTCCTTGATGGACTCAGGTTATTGGCCTCCTGGCGACATTTCTCCAGCACCTCTGCCAGCTTCCTGAGCACTTGGTCATGCCACCATGTGAGCCGGCCCTGTGTCAGAGCGGTTTTGCATCCTGACAGAACATGCTGGAGTGAGACATTGATGGTCCCGCAGAGATCGCAGGATTGCTCTGTTCCAAACCACTGATGGAGAATTCGAGGGCTCTGGAGCGTGTCGTAGGTTGCTCTAATGAGGAAACTGAGTCGAGCTTGTGGCAGTTTCCAGAAGACCCAGTTGATTGCTCGGCTCACGACACCCTCCCAGTTAGTCCACCGGCCCTGCTGTCCCTGTGCTACAGACTTCACTCGGAGCTCCTCCTGTTCCACTCTGGTGACCTCGGCAACAACAAGGTCCTTCCTCTCCTTCCTGTTTGCCTTGGACCAGAGGATGAGTGGGTCACTCCATCCAAGGCCTGCCCGCCCTGTCTGGACCCTGCCCACAACCTCCTGATGTTGAAGCCTGCCCATCACCTCCTCCACTGCCCTCCACTTCCTTCCAGTCGCAACTCTAGCATTTGCTTCTGCCACGGTCCTGTTGGAGGAGAACCTTGCCTTCTCCTGCCTGTAGCCCAGGGTGATGGATTTCTCCTGCCTGTAGCCCAGGGTGATTTCAGGGGTAGCTGGAGTGAGTTCCGACCATAATAAGGCCAGCTGCTGTGAAACACTGTGGCAGCCCAAGCCATTTTCGGATGAAGGATATAATAATAAAAAGTACAATAGGCCTACTTGCCTCTGCAATGTAGTGGAGTAGAAGAATGCCAACCCGAGCGAAAATAGGCCAGGCGTCACCTGGCAAAAATGTGACATACTCAAGTAAAGTACAAATGCCTCAATTGTACTTGAGCATAGTGCTTAAATAAATGTACTTAGTTCCTTTACACTTACCACTGCAGCGCAACGGCATTTGCGCGGTTGGAAATATCTCTTCTCTCGCTCTGCCATATGTTGTGCTCTGTGACACACATGCAAACAGGGAAGATACATTCTGGTTTTTCCCTTTGTCTGTCAGTATGGAGACACATATTTGACTCTGTACTTTTTTATAAATAAGATAGATCTTATTCTGTTTTCCACAGGGAACTTGCTGCCTTTTCTCCCTGCAGTGCTGTTCTCATCTCTCTCTCTCTCTCTCTCTCTTTCGCCCACAGACCACATTTTTATGCAATAGTCTGCACCGCATGTCTGCTTAAAATCAGACAGTTGCCGCATCTCGCTCCGATACAGATTGAATTGTATTGTTGTTGATTTATTTTGTACGTTCAGGCCCTTTTTACATTCATTTGTGTCATTGGTTGTTAAATACGGAGATAACATCCGAAATCACTCTTCCCGCTTCCCCAGGGTCCGAATCTTCCAGCGTCGGTTCTTCGTCCAGCTCTCTTTCGCGCTCCCAGCCTCCCCAGCTTCCGGCTCCGGTCCCGCCCCTAGGCAATGGCGTCCCCGGCAGCACGCCCACCACCGGCGCTCTGCCCAACAACGCCGAGGCCAAAGCCTCTCCCTGCCGCCCCGAAGTAGCAGCCAAGACTGGCCCGGCTGCAGCAGCGCTGCAGCCTGCGCTCTCCACCGTCGCCCCCACCGCGACTAACTTCTACCTGGTGCCTCTGGAAAGCACAGGGATGCCGCCCGGCGCCACTGTTCTGGTCAACACACACACAGGTAGGCATGTAACGATATATCGATATTAATCCCGCCGATATGAATTGATTTAATACAAATAAAAATAAAATTGACAATGAGAAATGAGACAGACTCCATGCAGTCAATTTCAGTAGTAGAGCACTGTAGAGTGTGTCTGTGACTGTGCCCAGGTGATGGTCGTTGATGCTTAATACATCAAGGAATGCTTAATACATCAAGGAATGCAAATGTTTCTGTCAAAAGTAATGCTACTTATCGTGAACCTCATATCGTGATACTAATCGTATCGTGAGTTGAGTGAATCGTTACTTGCCTACACACGGGTTAGTGTGAGCGAGTGAGCACACAAACATCATGGAGTTGTGAGCTGCTTGCACCAGAGAAATGCACGGCAGAGAGAGATTACATGCATTAATTTGGTGTTGGACTCAGATTTCAAATGCTTTAGCAGGACCGGGCTATACTTTTGGCCCTGTGCAGTGCTTTAATGAGCGAGATCCGTAGGCCTACCGTAATTACCCTAATTTAAGTGAAAATCGATTTTCTGATTTAAATTTAAATTAGATTAATCGCCCAGCCCTAGCGTGAGTAAAAGAAACAGTCTTTAGCATGTCATTATGAAACGTTTGTTGCTTGCATATATATGGTTCAGACAACAATGTGGTTTCTGGCCGCGGGCAAACGAGTGATCCTTTGAAGGGCTGCTCTTTGACAGGCCTGCCTCTGGTGAATTCTGACGGCAGCGCTGTGCTGTACAACCCTGCTACCGCCGGAGGCCACGCCCACATGGTTGGCAGCAGGCCACAGCAGGCCAAGACCCCGCATCACCACCAGCCAACCGCTGCCCAGCAACAACCACCAACCACCAATCACCTCCTCTCGCAGGTCAGTGGGCACGGCTATATGGCTACATCACTAGACTTGGGGTGGAGGCGCATGGGGTTTGGCAACTTTACTGTAGGCTTCATTAAAATCTCATTCAGCCACTCTTCGAGATTCACGAAGCTATGAGGCCACGGCAACATTTGCCCAAGGCCTTTCCGTCAGAGTTATTCAAAGACGTTATTCAAAAAAAGCAGCCTTTGTAGCAGCAGTGTGAAGATAAAACCAGCTCGCCGTCCAGGAAGCCTCTCTGTCAAGGACGTGTTCTGTTAGAAAGCTGCAACTCTTTCTCAAGCCTGGCGGCACCTAAAAGGACATTTTATCCATAGTCATTCAAATGTTACGGAATCCTGGATACCTCGGTAATTAACTATTTTCGGCTAGACTTTTCAAATCAATCTGCTCTTGATCTCCATTGAAACGCAATAATAACGGGACATCTAACAATGACGGACGTAGTTATCTCGAGATCCGCCTGACTGACCCACTGCAAACTCAATTTACAACATTGTTCCCAATGGGCACCAGACTGTTCATTAAAAATGCATAAAGAATTGCACAATGATGTGTGTTGGCTCTATCTCAAGCAACATTCAAGGCTCAAGGCTAAACGTGCCAAACATGACAGCTGTTATGGTCCTTTAACTTGAGTTCACGACGGTTGCGTCTGGACGGCGTCACCGTTTCGCCCTGGTTAATTTTTTTGACGCCGTCCAAACGCGACGCAACGCAGACCGTAGCGCTCTGCTCCCCTCGCAGTCTCATGTCTTACAGTATGTACCCCCCCATCTCTCCATCTCTCTCTTGTCTTTCCCTCCTCAGCCATTCCGCTCTCCTTTCCAGTCGTCCTCGACCGTGCCTGTTCAGTATTCAGCGGTCTCCTATCCTCCTCCACCTACTCTTCCTCCTTCTGCTCTTCCTCCTCCTCCTCAGTTCCTGCCCTTCTGTCCTAACCAACAGTACACTGTGGTACAGTTCTTTCATCCCTTGTTCTTTGATGTTTTGAAAAAGTATATAGTAGGGATGCACCGATCCGATACTCGTATCGGAGATCGGCGCCGATCCAGGCTAAAATTCTAGATCGGGTATCGGTGGCAAATGGGCCGATCCATTATCCGATCCGATAATTATGTGTAATTACAGTATGAAAACAACTCTACCTCCTCTGTGACACAGCAGTGTAGTATTGACAGTATAACATGTGGAATGCAGCCAGGCTAGCCTGCTCACACATTAACCTGGTCTAATTGTTGCACAGTTATTTAATAAATAATTCAGTGCATTTATATCTGTGTTTGTTACATTTTGTTTTACAAAGTTGGGAAAGTAATGTTTAAGTCAAGCCTTGATGTTGCCTTACACAAAATAATGATTCCAGACTCCACACAGTGAGGCATACAGCTTAATAGGTTATTACGTTTCTTTGTGGGGGGTATCGGATCGGTACTCTGTATCGGCAGATACTGGACCCCCATGTATCGAAATCTGTATCGAATGCTAAAAAGCCGGATCGGTGCATCCCTAGTATATAGTGCCTACAGTAGCAAAATTGGCCTAGGGCCATGCCAATTTTTGTGAGTTTGGAAACAATCCGGAAGAAAACCGGAGAAATATTTTGTTAGCTTACCTTGGTCTCGAGTCTATTATATCGCTAGAAGCTCCAAAGCATTCATATTTTGAACGAGAGGCATGTTGAAGTCAGAAATGAAGCGCGCAGTATATCCATCAGATCAAAACCACAGAGAGCGCCCTGGATTAGGAGAGACAAGGCATTCTTTCTGCCGCGCTAACAGCTAAGTGAACGGTAAGCTAATGACTAACAGAGCTAACGGCCATCGCTCTACGGTGGCCGAGTGTCCGACAAAAAAAAAGGAAAAAATTCAGAATATTCTCCCCTCGCCTGATATCATTGAGGATGCGTTAGGACGTGTACACCTGTCCTATGTACGCGTTGTTTGGGTTTGCGACGTGTGGAGCCGTCCTACGGACGGAAACGGTTAAAGATTTGTTTCTTTGATTTTTCTTTGATTTCTTCATGAAATTACTGAAATAAAATCTTAATTCATGAAAGTTTTAGCTTTTTGTGTTAATGCTTTTTTAAAGTGTTTTGAAATAATAATTGAATACGAAATGTGGGAATGTAATTCAGATCGGTCGAGCTACTGTTCTGGTACTGCGTATAGACTTAAAGTTGAACTTCTACTAGCGTACAGTATGTATGCTACATGCCAGGAATAACACAATATAATATTAGCCTCTAAGGTTTTTTGTTGTCATTATGATTATTATTAAAATATAACTTGCTGAACAGTGAAGATGCATCCATCCAGCTGGTGAAGTAAGGGCTAATTTATACTTTGCTGCATTGCACCGGTAATACATTTCTAAAACTAAAAAAAAGTTAAATAAGTTACTTTCAGGAGTGACAGGCAGGTCGTATAAATAAAAAGTATAAATAAGGTCTCCTGGTGAACTTACAGTATTACTCTACCCTATGTAGATCATGCAACTGGTTAGCCTATTTCTTGACCTGCTTTCAGCCACAGATAAGTCGCCATGGATAATTACACGGATGGAAAATGTCAATCTGTTAATAATTCATTCGCTTCCAGATGTTGACACTGAATAATCCATGACCAAAAGATGTCCCTTTCTCCAGCAGCTTGTCAGATCTAAACGTGAGCTGATGACATAGATACATCTGTAGACCATCCCCCCCCCCCCCCCCCCTCTCTCTCTCTCTCTCTCTCTCGCATTCTTAAAACATTAAGACCCGAGACCAGATTCTGAATCCTAACAGTTTTCTGAAAAACTTCTATATCAGTGGTTCTCAAACTGTTTTACGTCAATGACCCCCACAATGATAGGTATATGTATTTGGCCGCAGACCCCCATCTCAAAATATGTTGTTCCAGCGACCCCCACCCCAGCAAAGATTTGAGTTAAAACGTTCCATGTGAAAGAATAGATATTCAAAGATTTGCACACGTTTGCACGATTTTGATCAGTGAACCAATATTTCAACAGCGCTTGCTCCATTCGTGCCGCTCCTCTAAACCAGAAAGCACGCTGGCTGGGCCAGTTTAAGGCTACCTGGAACACGTCTCCAGGTCTAAGAGGTTTTAGTGGGCAACTCGATCTGACACATTTGCACGTGTAACAAATACAAATCTCTTTTCCTTCCGTCAGCCTGAGACGCTGAACGCACAGTTCAGCCACATGAGCCTGGCGAGGCAGCAGCAGCAGCAGCCGCCTGGCGACGGCGCCCCGGATGCCCACCACCACCACTTCCCCCCGGCCGTGTACCACCACCACCACCACCACGCGTCCCCCTCCGTCGTCATCCACGGGCCTCCTCCTCTGCAGCAGGTGGCCGGCTACGTGCTAGCTGGGCCTCCTGGGGGCTTCCAAGGGGGGCTCCCCCCTACCGGAGGACACCCGGCTCTGGCTCCGGCCAACACCCCCTACTCCCACCACGGCACGAACCCTGGTGCCCACCACGGCTACCCCAGCACCGTGCCGGGCCCCGCAGCTTACCCCCCCGGGCCTGCCATGAACCAGTCGTTTGTCCAGCAACACACCTACATCCAGCAGCCTGTCCCGCAAGTATGAACACCCCCCCCCCCATCGATTTAGTTACCACTCACCAATGTCACATTATCCATAGTCTCCCGTAGCCAGACAACTATTCCACAATCTCCGAGTGCTATATAGACGAATCCACAGAGGAGTGCCCTGGGTGCGGCTATTACTGAGGCGTACCATTAAGCGCAGCAGCACTGATTAGCTACACCTGGCCTACAGGACACTGCTCCAAGGATTACACTGTCTATCTTCACAAACTATCAATAAAGGCAGAAAAGCACAAAATAAATAAATATATATTCTTTTATTTCCATTATTCCATATAAAAAAGGCAGAAAAGCAAAAAATAAATAAAATATATATTCTAATATATATTATTTTATTTCCATTGCTGCTAAGCAGCAAGCTATATATGCTTAGATGATTTCGATTTATATCAGGATACATTTGCACGACTGTAAAGAGGAAACTGAAGCTTTATCTCTTGCTCATGATCAGAGCTTCCGTTCTCCAAACTGTATGACGGAAGCATTTGAAAATTGAGAGAGGCAACAGTCTGGCCATGCGAGACTACATTATGTATGGTCACTGACATGTGCTATTAATTGCCCGGAGGGAGGCCCCCGATCAGCTTTGTTTCACCAAATATTCGCCTATTATGCCATGCCCAAATTGACTTAAATCTGTCAGTCTGGACTCATGGTTACTTAATTAAAGTCTTCATCCACAATCTATAGTAAAGGCCTGCATTAGAAACATAATTCCGTCTCTGTCTGGTGTCAGGACTCTAATTTAAAAAACAAACTATGGAGATTTTAGTTTAGCTTAGTTTCTTAGATAAAAAGGTTTCATATTTAACTCCCAAATCCCTCTTTTTCATTTCCATCTGGAGGTGGATTTAGATTGGAATGCCGAGTGCTTATCATCTCAAATGCCTCTAATACCGAAGTTCTCCATGTGGTTGTTCGTGGACTGATCATGTTGCTCCAAAGGAATTAAAGGAGGCAGTCCCAGGACGAATCAGGCAAAGTCAGCGATTTCCGACTCGTATAGCACCGTAGCACCGTACCGCAAATAAAACCTCTTTCCCACTTTCATAAAATGCCTGTACCTTAGTAGCATATTTAATATCGGCATCCTGTGGGAGCAGGCACCGACGTCAAATGTCCATATACATATTTTCTTTTGTACTGTCACTCTAAAACGTTTCCCTATACCTGCATTGTTATTCTGCCATGTGAGTGTGAATGAAAAGGGTCTGTTTACCGATATTGTCATGGCAATGTATATTAAAAAAGACAACTTTAGTTTTTTTCTACCAAGGTTCATGTTTTAGGTTGTTATTGGAGAAAGTAAAAGATGAGCGTAAATTTTGTTTAATTTGCTGCTTTCTTTCGTTTTAGCGATTTTTGCTATTTTTGACAGGGGGGCGGGGACATTCGAACAAGGGGCTAAATATGAATATTTTGACAATTTTATAGCGATTTATTTTTTTATTATTTATTATATTCCTACTAGACCCCATAAAATTGCATCTGGCCACAAATGATCAGGGGATCTATTGAATGATCATGGGGGAGGTGACAAACTGAAATATTGAGCCTTTAACACACAGTTGCCAGTTCGAACCCGGGGTCCCCCACAGTTAGTGTCGAAGTGTCCTTGAGCAAGACACTGAACCCCGGAATGCTCCCGATGGGCTGGTTGGTGCCTTGCATGGTTTCCGCCGCCATCTGTGTATGAATGTGTGCGTGAATGGGTCAATGTACTGCACAATCTATGTAAAGCACCTTGGATAAAGGCGCTATATAAATGCACCATTTACAATTTTAACCGAATTAAAAAAGGTTGCAGACGCGCTCTGAACAGCATTATGTGCTGTGTGTGGTTCTTGTAGGTTGCATGTTACTGTGCACCAGCCAACTATACCCAGTGCTCTGGCCCGCAGCAGCACCACTATCGACCCTCCGCCACCCCACTGCCCTATAACTGCCCACCGAGCCAACACCTGCCCCAACAGCAAGGTACACACACACATGCACCCTCAGGCTGAAAGTCATGATTGACCAAGACAATGGGGCAAAAACTGCTGTGTCAAGTTGCTCTAAATGTATTATAGTCAAATGACTACATATGTATCAACAGGTATCTAATGTCACTGGTTATGTGTTTTTCCATCAGTTGAAATGGTTGCATGGTGGGAATGTACGGTTCATAAACTGTTCGTAAATAGTGAACACACAACACACAGTCTTCATTTCTTTTGGAATTTGTCCTAGAGTTCGGTGATATGGACAAAATCAAATATCACAATATATTTTTTTACATCATACATGGCATACCTATAGATGCATTAAGTGAATGGCAAATCGAGTGGCAAAGTGAGTGACAAAGTGTAATGCAATCAAATACAACTGTTCTGTTTGGATGTATGGGCTGTCAAGGCCAGAAAGTTTTTTTGTAGTAGTCATTCCCGCTTCCCGAATCACTTCTGGGTTTGATGATGATGTCACGCGCATACCCTATATACAGTAGCCTACTGATACTGTAACGATATTATCATAATATTATTGTGACCTCATGATGATCAGCTCTGTAGCAGTGGCCAGCAAACTGTGTTCTTCTGGATCAGACTAGTGAAGAAACACAGGGAAGGTTGCCGTATATTGGAGAAGTCGATGGGTGAATGCAGGTGTAGGTGCCATCCAGCTGTTTCTCTAATTTCTTTGAAAGTGTCCATGTCTCGGAGCCTTAGAGTAGAATCGGCTCGACGGTCTTCCTAAATATTTTTACTTAGTTTGAACATCTTACTAAACTGGGATGACCAGATCTTATGCAAGTCATTGCAGGCTGACCAGGCCATACCCTTCCTAGTTTGAAAGTCCTTTTGGGAAGATATATGAACCCAAATACTTGTAGTCATCAACCTGTTTCAAAGGAGTGTTTTGATAACGTGGTTATTGTTGGATTTGCATACATTTACATAATATTTACGTATTTAGACTCCTACTGGAAACACAGCCACACTTAAATCCATGAAAGGACAACACTTACTGTATGCCATATCACGATATTACCATCCATAATCCCAGACGATATCTACAGTAGTCTCATATCACGATGTACTGCATCGATATTTCACCCAGCCCTCATTTTCCCTCTGCACGGCTGCCATGGCGAGAGGTTATTTCACTTCTTTGAGTGAACCATTAACTGTTCACTTTGCAGCTTGGCTCCCGCTCTAAAATGTTATTTATTATTTTCGCTCCTGCGTAAAAGGAGGCTCTAAGCGCAGGATGAATAAATATCTCTCCTTTCTCTCCCCCTTTTTCAGCGTGTTTGTTTGTTTCAGTGAGTTCAGACGTCTCCCTAGGAGTCATCCACTTGATTATTCCACCATGCTGTTTTCTTCCTCACTGCAGGAGATGAGATTGTTAGCTCCTGCTCAGTGCTCACTGCAGCTGTGTGTGCGCCCTCTCTCTCTCACACATACACACATGTATACGCACTCACGCACGCACGCGCGCACACACACACACACACACACACACACACACACACATACACACAGAGATGAACACACTTCATTTGCTAACTGGCTGTAATGTTCACACTATTGTGACATCTATGCACGCGCACACACACACACACAATACTCTCTAAGTGGTTGTGATTCTGCAGCAGTGTTCCACCATCTGTTCCAGCAATATAGCTTCCCTGCTGGGGACTGTGGGGAGAAAAATAAAAGAGGACAGAGGACAAATGGAGCTATACCTCTGAGCCGCCCTACAAAGGCAAAGGGACGATAATTACGGATAGCGAAAACCTAGGAAAAATGACTTCCAAAGCCTCACACTTACAGCAATGTTTGTGCAGTTACTGCACATTTGACCCCTCTAAAAAGTTCCAGGCCGAAGCTCTCAGGGGATCTGTATGCTTTTTGGCCCACGGGAGAAATTGCGAGGTTACAAATGTAGGATGGAATGGTTGAGCTAAATTGCCAGCTACTCAAATTTCTAAGGACTAAAAGTTTTTGGTTTATGGGATAGATAGTGCAGCATTGTTGATGCCACACAATGATGAAATAAAAAAAGGCTACTGTCACTCTCATGAGTGTGACTTCGGGAAGTAGGGATTACTGCACAGCCCCAATCAATGTCCACAGGGAACGTGGCGAATTCTACGCACATCAGTAAATCTGGAGCAGGACAGGGCCTCGCTTTCAGACCAGAACGGCGGCTTCTGCGATTATACAGAGGGATACAATGATCCAATATACCATCATTGTTCAGGAGGAGGTTATCAAATAACCATCTCGAAACGCATTACGAGAATGTTTCTCATGCTGTGAAGTGAAGCATGTCTCGTCGGTTACTCCCTGCAGGTTTAGCACAAACCTAAGTATCATTTGCAGCTATTATCCAACACAGGTCTTCTTTCTTTGCCCAATAATCAATGAGCTAAAGGCATTTTGGAACATTGCCCGGACACCGAAGTAACAGTTGTACACTCGTGGCTGTTTTGTGCTCAAAAGGAAGAGAGTGGAAACTTCTGCATGCTCTGTATGTAAGCTTTAAATAAATAAATTAGTGTTTGCGCGACCTCTCCGTGCCATTATCTATGAAACTACGAGCGCTGTCCGTGGTTTTTGATTTGTGATTTTTCCCCCCCGCTCGCGATCATTTCGGCTATCCAGCCTTCATTAGGCGAAACGTCTGTCTCTCAGTTATTATGTAGAAAATAACAAATAATTTAAATGTACTCTTGCCATTGTGTGCAATCCACTACCAATGTTTTTCATGATGGTATTTTGAGTGGATATCACACCAGAAGTCAGAGCGCGGTGGTCTTCCCCATCCTCAGTGCCTTTTTAACATTTAACGTATTCATGTTAGTGAAAACTAAAACAACTGCCAAACTTCTTTCCCCAGTAGACGTGAGTCTGAATTATATACAAGGTAGCTACAAATTGCTCGTTACAATGGGACACATCGTGTCGCTGGCAGCATTTAACTCCCTAGTTGCAGTGGATCGCCGTGCAAACGGCATGCTTGATTTGATACAGCAGTGTCTGTAATCAGACTGTATAATGTTCTCCATCGAGGGAGAAGAAGCAGAGAGGCAGGACGCGGGGCCGGAACGCTGTCTGAGAGGCCTCTGTAATTCTCACAGTGAACCGGTCTCTTTTCCAGCCCCTCAATCCTCATCTGCCGTGGACCGTCGGACACTTCAATGCATAACACTGATGAGCAAAAGACTTTGGTAAGGTGACCACCTGGACAGGATCCCGAGTCTCTGCAATGGGAAACCAAACATCTACCATTCAGCCAGAGGGGGAACTCCCTGCCAGCCAATGGAGATGTTATAGGCTTCTGTGTATCAGGCAGGGTTGCTCTGCTATAGTCACAGTGGACCAAGGAAGTAGGGCATTCTGCCGGGAGACAAACCACTCTGAAAACTTTCCCGGACATTGTTACATATGAAGGTGAACGGGGGGAAGAAATTAGGGCACTTCTTTCTCTCTGATTGAATGACCCACAGCCCATGGCTACCGTCATCCCCCCTGCCACACCGCGGTGTAGGAAAGGTGCCCTTCAGAAGCTATACAGTATATGGACAGTTCAATCGCCTCTGAGCGACTTCCATCCTACTTTACTGTGGCGGAAGTCTCAATCTGCACTCCTGCCCTGCCCACTGAGGCAGAATAGGGTGTGTTTGATATTGTAGTCATTTCATGCTTGGTTTTGCAAGTGAAGGTGGGAGGCGGGCGGGGATAAAAATAGACATCGACCCCCGCCCCTGCCCCACCACCCCCGCCGCACACGCACCTCGCGGGGCACTTTTCATTGTCTCGTCGCACTTTTCTCTCTCCTGGGGGCGATGGACTGTAGAGCAACCTTCACAAAAGGACATTTTCTCCTTTTGTTCGGCGGGATTACCGCGTGGGCATCGCGAGGGACAGTATTTTCAAATGTCTCTTTGTCACCTTGACATTTAAGTTGTTCCGACTCCCCTTCGGCGAGGCACACCACCATTTTAGGATTCTTTTAAATGAATGCGCATAGGTGACTTTGTATCATCTGCGCGCCGTGCTCTCTCCTCTCTCTCTCTCTATCTCTCTCTCTCTCTGGGCTCTCCAAATAGGACTTTAACAAGTGGTCCAGAAATATAGTTCAATATTACCTTTTAGACCCTTTTCCACTTAGTGTGACTGGTTTATATCGCCCACTGTTCCCTAAGGCCCTGGCAACCACGGTCTATCCATTGAAGTTGGATGAGTTGGACCTTCTGCCCCACTTAACATAGAATTTAATGTCTCCATTAAACGTTGCTGTATTTTACAGTGTGCCATCCTAATTGCAAAAAATGTCAGGGTCTGATAGAATGTGCCTCAATTAGGCAAACATTGACATTTGGCAAACACTCACTTCAATACACTTTTGAAGGACCATGACAAAGAATTTAAATGTTAAACAAATTATATCATAATGACATTGTCATTATACCTTTAAAATATTATTATATATTGAAGAATCCACACAACCGTTTTAGGATGACAGAATACTTAAAGGGATATTTCACTTTCAAAAATTGTTTAGGTCGTTTTATCATCTACTCAGGCTTTTGTGAACACCAGAGACCAGTTTTTAAGTTGCTTGATTCAGTATTTAGATATTTGATAGTCTCCTTAGCGCCCCACCTCATTGACAATGAGGTTATATCTTCCCTTCTTCTCTGGAATCCTGCCTCAAAGCAGAGACCAGAGGTAGAAAACTGTCGTTCCCTGATGTTCTCGCTATAGGGATCACCTGGTCACGCTCTTGTGGCTTCTTCTTTCTCTCCCTCTCCCGGTGTTGTTTTTGGCAGCAAATTTCTAGTTTTATTTTTGTCGACTAAATATCATAAGATTTTAGTCGACTAAATCTACATTTGATTTGGTCGACTAAAATGTATTTTGGCGAGCCTTGATGCCGTCGTAATGACTAATTTTACACTTGCTGAAAATATGCAACCAAGTGTGAAATTACTTGTACTGGATCTCTTGTCCACTAGTCCCTTCCTAAGATTTTAATCTAGTTTTTATTTGTTGACGAAATTGTCAATATATTTAGTCTTAGATTTAGTCATCATAGCTTAGTTTTCATTTAGTTTCCATTTAGTTTTCGTCAGTGAGAAAAGGTAATCGACGAACATATTTGTCATAGTATTAGTCGACGAAATCAACACTGCTCTCTCCTCATTTTGACCTGCAGCTTACGCAACTCTGATGCCAAACTCTGTCCCCGGCTACCAGACGGTCATGGGAGTCCAGTCAGCCGCCAACCCCACCCTCGCCGGCAGCCAGCAAAGCAATATGGGCAGCCAGATGCAAGGCATGATGGTCCAGTACCCTCCAATGCCGTCTTATCAGGTATTCACCCCCTGCGAAACCTTGATGACGCCATGCCTCCCTGGGCATCTCCTCTGACTGGAAAATTGAATAATGACGCCAACTGAAGCTCGAAATTGGAAAACATCATTCGCCATTATGAGTCTGTGTTTTTTGTTTTTAGCCGTTTCTGTGATGCCCTCCAACGAGTTATTTGTGTTGTTTTCTGATGTCTGGCAGCGGCCCCCATATCAGACTGTTTTCATATCAGACTGTTTTCGTGATCAGATAGTATCGAGGCACAGAGCGAGACAGACACGAAACGAGGCAAGAGAACTATGAAACTTCAGGATTGGACATGATTGTGTGTGTGTGTGTGTGTGTGTGTGTGTGTGTGTGTGTGTGTGTGTGTGTGTGTGTGTGTGTGTGTGTGTGTGTGTGTGTGTGTGTGTGTGTGTGTGTGTGTGTGTGTGTGTGTGTGTGTGTGTGTGTGTGTGTGTGTGTGTGTGTGTGTGCGCGAGTGCGAGTGTGCGAGTGTGCGAGTGTGTGAGACACTGTAGCTAATATTGATATGGAAATAGTTCTAGGCCTTTTCTGGGAGAGAGATACACAGCAGGCCACCAGGCTTGGGAATCTATAGTGGTATGCATCTTAACCACTAGGCCGGTGCCCTGACATTTTAACAAGCAAAAAAGTAACTTATGTTGTTTTATTTATTTTTTGGAGAAAATAAATCACCTATAATGACATGCCCAAAATAGAGACAGCGTTCCTGTGAAAGGATCCTGGCATGTGAATATATTTCAACTGGCTTTCTGTTCATCATCCATTTTGTCTCATAACAACTGACTTATTCCCACCATTCAGAAGGGGAAAAAAACAGCACATTTGTACGCCCACAATAGAATAGATGCAGAGTTTTTGCAGTCACCTCGTCATTTCATGAGATGTTAAATTCTAAAAAGAAATGCAACCTCTTGAAATACGGCATCTTGCAAATTAAACTACTATTTTATATAGTATTCACATTAGCAACCAGCAAATGAGGAAAGAATGATATTTAATAAAGTGCACACGCACGCACGCACACATGCACAGTTACACACACACACACACACAGCCAATGCAGCCGATTTCATGAGGTCTCATTTTTGCTGCAATTTTGCTGCAAACTCAGGCACGTGTGACAATAGAATATCTGATTCCTATGCGGTTATAATGGGACATTTGTCTCTGCTTGCTCTGTCAATGCTCTGTTCCAATCACAGAGAGAGAGAGTGTGTGTGTGTGTGTGTGTGTGTGTGTGTGTGTGTGTGTGTGTGTGTGTGTGTGTGTGTGTGTGTGTGTGTGTGTGTGTGTGTGTGTGTGTGTGTGTGTGTGTGTGTGTGTGTGTGTGTGTGTGTGTGTGTGTGTGTTTCTGTGTGCGTGCGTGCCCACCCAGCAGGTGCTGGTGCCCCAAGGCTCCCAGATGGTGCCCCAGCAGAGCTACCAGCAGCCAGTCATGTACGCGTGCCAGCAGGGCCAAGGTGCGGTGCCTGTGGCCGGCATGCAGCCCTGCTACAACCTCCTCTCTCCCAACCAGCACACCACCATGAGGTGAAAAACACCATTTGGCTTCCCTTCTAAGCCCTTTTTCAGAAATGGCAACAAAAAAAAAGGCCGATCTGAAAGCTTGCTATGTCCTATGTCTTTTTGTTTCTTTTTTTCTTTTAACTTTTTACGTTTGTTTAGAGCCTAATTAACACTAAACATAACTGTCTTTGTTTAGGGCAGTAAATGCCAATGTAAGACGTCATCTGGCTGATATAAATGCTGCCCTTGCTGGCTGCGCCCCTCACTTCACACGAGTGTGAGGTTTCTTTTGGATGATAATTGTTTTGCCTATAATGACATGCTCTTTAACTTCAATTTTGAAATCATGAAATCCAGGTTGTGTCACAGCCCATTGGATCAGGTTTATTGACTCTTAAGCCCAGTTGATAATTAATATTTTTCAAGTTAACGAGACAGACCACAGTTATTTTCAAGTATACTGTAAATTAGGCTTTAGGGCTCATGACTGCATATCATTCACTCTCATGCTCCTATACTGTCTCTACTTCCTCCAACTGAGAGAAGGTGCAAGGCCAGTCCACTCCAGAAATATTTGTAAAGTCCAATTAACCCACAGCTGTTCTCGCGTTTTAAAAGTTTTAAAAGTTTTTATTTGCTTCCTGCTGAAATACTTCAGTACAGCCCTACCTATCAACATCACCTCAATGCAAAGAAGGCTATCTTGACTCGACTTGGAAACAATTTGCGATCGCGGTCCTGATGTGCGTTCGGTGAACTGGCCTCTTCGTGATCGCTGATGAATCAGTGCTCCGAGAGCCTGTTTGAGGTGCTGTAGTCAATTTCCCCCGTTAGTCCGTCCGTCGGTGTGCTGGAGGTCTCCCGTGACGCCTGATTGATGGAACAAGTCATGAGAAAACCAAACGTGTAATTAATATCTTCCGCCGCGGGCCCCAATCAATCTGGGAACAGACAGTGGGATTAGTGATGCCTGATGGTGTCAGGGTCATCGAGCATGCACATGTCCACAGGCCAACACAAGCACAAAGTGTAGACGGCTAAGCATGCACGCACGCGCGTGCACACGCACACACTGCACTACACGACACTGATGAATAACACCGAAGGACACTTTCTCACCGTCCCTGACTGTTAAATGAGGCTGTTGTTTGGTTTTTGTAGGGCAGTCCGTGTGGGAGTGATTTATATAGCATTGTCAGGACAGCTCGGCGCTCTCCCATGAGGACCCGCTGCCCAGCTGCAACCTGCATTTCACCAGCCTCAGCACAGCACGGGGAGCTGCTGGAGCGTTGGTGTTGCACCGGCACAACACTCGCTTTACAGATGTGTCTCGTTCGGACCGACTGCACGAGCAAATTGCTCACACTCGCATGCGATTGTGTGGTGTTCAATCTCGCACAGACCCTGCCCTGTTCTCTGTGTCACCTAAAGAATGATATTTGTACATCATTTGTAATCGGACCAGCAGCGTGAGGGGAAACAAGACATAAGTAGATCATAGTGGCTTACTGTCGGTGTAAGCCAAGCAACTAGGGCATCTGTCCCCTTTATAGTGCACTAGACCAGCGCTTCTCAAAACTTTTTTTTTTTTCATTTCATTTTGAGAACCCTCTGTTTTAATATGCATGAATTAGGCCACAGACAGACCCCCATAACTCTAAGAGTTACAATCCTACAGTGTAAGAGTCCATTTGGTTACTACAGTAACTACCTACCAATCATTTAGCTGGGCACCCCCTGCATCCCCCCTCAAGGACCCCCCTGGCTGGAACCCCCTCGAGGGCATCGAGAACCACTGTGTGAACACTAGAATATTGATGCAGCGCGACATGATTTTCTTTATATGTCGACACACTGTGTGAAATCTCTGAGCACATTCACTGAAGTGTGTGTGTGTGTGTGTGTGTGTGTGTGTGTGTGTGTGTGTGTGTGTGTGTGTGTGTGTGTGTGTGTGTGTGTGTGTGTGTGTGTGTGTGTGCGCGCGCGCGACTGTGCATGTGCGCGTACGCTACACTCCACAGTTCGACAGTGAGTTTCTTGCCCGCCCAGGCTGTTGAGCAGCTTCAGTTCCCCCAAGCCGCATCGCCCTGTGTCTCCCAGCAGCATACAGGAGGACAACAGTATACAGGTACTGACCCTGCCAGCCCCCAAAAGACCCAGCCTAGCCACAAAGTTATCATAATGACGAAAATACAATACAATACAATACAATAATTAACAAGCATCTTCAGTCAGAGAACCAGCGTCATTAACACATTTAGACCATCTGAAAATATGTAGTTCCAGTGACCTCCCCAGAAGCAAAGATACAAGTTTTAAAAACATTCGCTGTGAATATATATTCAAAGCAGATCTTATGCTATTTTTCAATAGCTAAAATATAACATAATGCTTAAAAACACCTAAAGGGGTTCCCGTCCTGAATGTCCTATGGAAGTGGAGCATCGATCAGGTACTGGCTATAAGCTCCCGGGGGACATCAAGACATACCCTTGACTGCAGATCCCTTCAGAGGTGCTGTTCTGGAATTAACGCCAACTTCTGCTGGAGATTGGCAGGCAGACCAATCAATACGGAAAAGGAGAAAAAAACGTCTTTTTTTTTCAGGCCAATCAATCTTGGAATAGACTGTTTGTCAGACAACTCTTCCACCATCTTGAAATGCTACAGAAAGTCGCGAACGGAAGCCGTCACATGTGTGTCATTTGCCATTCACAAAAATTGCGTTTTAATATTTGAATATTGTGCGATCCAAGAGACTGCCTTGCATTTGACCACTTAAACACTATAACGTCTAGCCTTATGCCTGAAACTCTCCCCTTGTCAAGCAGGGGTTCTCTTTTTGGAAGAGCAGTATAGGACATGAAACTTAAGGAGTGCAGCTTTAACATCTGCTCCTGCTGCCTCCTCCTACTACTGCTACTACTACGATATCCTATTGACAAACATGTCCAGGAAATGACCCCGTAGTAGGGTCTCATTAGAAACGGCTCAATTAAAGTCCTAATGTTAGCATGGAGCCACACAGGCTTTCGTTGGAGCTCCAGAGCACACGCTGTCGATATCAATATAACAAAAAAAAAGAAGAAAAGCTGTGTAAAATTCTGTGCTCGCATAATAAACTAGAAATGCACTCTGTCGAGGTGACATCTTGCACCTTGCAGGCTTGCACACAAGTAGGCCATACATGGACACATGTATGGCATGTAACATGTACGTATAGTTGGCACCTGCCGTACCCTAGCCTAGGGGTCCGAATATGTTCGTAGATGGCAGAAAAATAATTCAAAGGCATGCTATAGAATAGATGGCAGCTGAGGGCCTCTATACCCCCAGAAGATGTCCTTCCAGGGTCAAGTAAAGTTATGTTTCAGGTCTCATTCATCACCGGGCTGCTCTACTCTGATCCAATTAACCACTTATTATACATCATTGACCGGGGTCCCCCAGGGCCCTATCCTTGGCCTTTTTTTTGAGGGGCGCTAGCCTCTCCTATGCCCAGCTTCTCGGGTTTGTGTAAACACAAACATTGGCTTGTGATTGGCTGATCACCTCCATATCGATGGTTTGATTGGCTGAGCACACAAGTACAAGTACATAATAAAGATAAAAGTGAGGGCAGAAAAGTGAAGACGCCCAAAGTGATTGGCAGGAATGACATTTTTTTGTTGAGCACGGAATGTGATGTATGACGATGTATGATGATATGAGCGCCCCTCACTTCACACGGGTGTGATTTGTTTTCCTTCAACACCAAATCTCTCTGCCAAGATATAGCTTGTAGAGCTGCTTATTTTCACAAAATATTTTGCCAAACGTCATGGACCTATTATGACATGCCCAGCACGTACGGTACAGGGACGCTAGGGTGGTTAAAACTGTCAATCTAAAGCTAGATTTTATATCGCGAGAAATATGCTGTTGCCAGTAACCCTCTGATTTGCCTACTGTACATCATTTCCATTGGTGGAGAACTTTTAAGTGCCGTCTCTCACATTTGCATTACCCTTGAGATTGCTTCCAGGCAACATTGTCTTTGTCTAGAGGCATGCATGCGTGCGTCTGTGCACACACATGCGTGTTTGTGTGTGTGTGTGTGTGTGTGTGTGTGTGTGGGGTGGGGAGAGGTGTTATCTCCCTCCTAATGACCTTTTATTATTCATGTCTGATGACTATGAGGGAGAAATAGACAGAGCCATCATTTTCAGCTCATCTGTAATGAGGTCGGCTGGAGGTCCAGCAAGGGTTCCTAACTGCAGCCTCCTCCTGTAAACACATTTAATTGGCTAGTTTGCGTCCAGAAATAATCACCTGATTAAGTCCGAGCAGAATCCATTGTCCTTGCTGGTTTATTACGCGCCGGCCGGTCTTTAATAATTCATAAATCAACAGTGCCTTTGGCTGAGCAAAGTTTGCATACGATTAGAGCTCAGAGAGCAACTGGGCTAAGCTTTATGTTAACAGTTAGCTAATTAGATTTGAATGTATTATAGGCAGAAACACGCAGGAGTTGTGAGAAACATTTCCTCATTGTGAAGCTCTCTAATGTACACGTGTAATATACCCGCCCCCAGCAGACACACACACACACACACACACACTCTTACTGTACCAACAGTAAATGCAAAATTAATTGAGCAATTTCCGCCGTAAATTATTTTGCCCGGGGCATGTTATAGGAGGATGACAGGGTCACCTCATGGTTACAAAGACTGTAAGTGGAAAAATCGATCAGTTACACTTGACAGATACAATCAAGTGTCAGCGCTATACGTACATGTCCCTGACCGCCGACTGTACTCTCGAGGCACTTTTCTGAAACTAAACCTGTACTTTGAGATCTGTAGAGGTCAATGAAATGTGGAGCAACTAATGAAATAACCAAGCCACACGAAACACTTTGCAGTCAGGAATGTGTGCCTTTTCATTATCAGCATTTAACCACTTAAACTCTATGTACTTAGTTGACCAGGGTCCCCCAGGGTTCTATACTGGAGACTCTGATATTTAGCCAAAGAATAGCCGATCTACAAGCGCACAATGAGCTTATAGATCAGCTGCTTTCGGACCACTTCACCACTTTTTAGCCTATCATGTTCACGATAAAAAACCACAGGCTTTCATTTTCGCATTGCAACTTTTCAGGAATGGAAAGCTTGCAGTTTCTATTAGCTCGGATTCCCCATCGATGATGTCACTGGACGGGTTTCTGAACTGCCCACAGCCCTCCTATGAGACACAGACCGAGTAGGAAGAAATTGTGGCATTTTATCATGAACATTAGTGAGGACCAATTATATGAAGGTTCTGACTCCCGCTTATATGACTTTTCTGCGAGTCCCCCTGATCACATGGTCTGCTTACGCGTGTGTGTCTGAGAGCAGGGGTCCTCCCGCCGCCACCACCCCCAGGTAGTGGGATGGTGATGATGCAGGTGACGGTGCCATCCAGCCACCAGCCACGGCCCCACTCGCCCTGCCAGAGGAAAGCGTTGGCTCACAAGTACCCCGGCAGCCAGGAACCCCACCATCGCAGCCGCATGCTAACAGAGCCGCCGCCACCACTAGCACCTCTGGAGAGCCCCCAGGTACCAGTGGTGGAGAAAAGTACTCACAATTCAGATTTAAGTAAAATTATGCAATATAGAAATACTCTGTTACGAGTAAAAAGGAATTCAAAATGTACTTGAGTAGACGTACAAAAGTATTGGCATCAAAAAGTACCAAAAGTAAAAGTAAACGTTATGCAGAATGTCCCATTTCAAATGTATTAAATATTTTGGAAATGGCTGTACAAGCTCACAAGCTATTTTCAAATGGCTGAAATGCATTTATGGCTCAAGAGGCTAATGTATGTTTTATAATAATAAAAATAAAAATGTATGCTACAAAGTAATTAGTAATTATATTTGGGTCTGAGAAGTAAATGTACTTCTTTCCACAACTGCCAGGTACAAGCGTTGCCTGTGAGAGCTAACTGAAAGGCCAGCCAAGAATGTCACATTCTCCGTCATCATGGAGTATATATACCAGTGGTTTTCAACCCTTTTCATATCAAGGACCATTATGCATTATTTATTTGCCATTTGAGCCACGGGCCACCATTTGATGATATTTAGCCTCTCAGTCCCAAAAGTTGAATATTCTGTTGTCGTTGGATAAGACTGTGTCCACAATTACGTGCCGTATTGATGTGGTGATCAAAATAACAATATTCTTCTACAATCTCTAATTGTGTCGAATTCTTGTAAATTAAATAATGTAGATTTTTAACAATAATTTAACTCTTGAGAGCATAAAATGAAACCAAATGGACCCGGAAGGCTCCATCCAGTGGTGGTCCCTGGACCACTGGTTGAAAACCACTGGTATATATGTTTCTTTATGAATGATGTGAAAATAGTCACAGACGAGTTACTGAGAAAATAAAAAATATTTTCAATTCATGTAAATGTCCGGTCAGGTCGGGAATAGAGGGATGAAAATTGAAATGTGGAGATACAAGGTTTCTGCCTGAGAGCAACGATATCCATCATTTGGTAAACCCCACCATCTGGTACTCTGGGCAGGTTTTATAACATTATTGAATAGGACACACACACACACACAGTATTGTCTTAGTCTAGTGTCAGTTTGTAATGGTACATTAGGGGAGTGTCGATGAAATTCTACATCAAAGACAATTACTCAAACAAGACGAGAGAAAACGAAGAACCACTTTTCCCCTAAACTACTGCACCGATGAGGCTTGTGTTTTTGAAATGGAAGTCTTATTACATCCTCTCCTGTGCTGTCCTGTCCTCTTCGGCCTCCTCCTCCTACTCCTGGTGTGTTTGTCTGCAGAGCAGAGTCCAGCAGGCCGGCTCTCCCTCCCCGGTTCCGTCTTCGTCACCGGGCCTCCTGGGCGGCCTCAAGGGCCTCCCCTCGGGCCTCTCGGCCATCTCCATCATGTCCCACCAGCATCAGCACCATCACCACCTCCCTCCAGCCTTCTGCCCCAATGGACAAGGTCAGCTTCAGGGACTGACCCCTGCATCAATCTGACTTGACATGAGATGGAACTTTGTTGATACCCCCCCCCCCCCCCACACACACACACACACACACACCGACAAACTCACAAGTGGGATTATAGATCGCTATTTGGCATAGAGGGGAGAAAAGAGGGGACACTGGTCAATGAAGTATATAGGTTTTAACTGCATAATTATACTGTAATTCAGCATTATATATTATACTAATTATAAACGATACTGATGCCACAGGTCTCTCACAATGTCTGTTGACTTTATCAAGTTGAAAATAAACTCTAAACTCTTTTGTATGCGGTGGTGCAGCGTACGTACATAGGCTAACGGATTCAGCCCACCAGGTGTTTCCTGGTGGTGATGATGACGTGGTTTGAATTGTCACCTTCAGGTGAAGGACATTACCCTCTGCTGGGACAACCTCTTCAGTACAAACCTCCTATGGGACCACCACTGATCCATGCAACGCACATGATGGCCAACCACCAGGTAGCTCTACAGCTGCCCCATTGCATCAATGCCATTCATATTAGTTTTTCTAAAGCCAAGGTTGCAATTTTGCAATCAACTGGAGTAAACTTTTCAGAACGGCTTCGGCTCCATTTCAGAGATGCTCAATTGTGTGTTGAAAATGGCCACAGCAATACCTTTAAGCACTCAGCCACTGATGAGCATGTCTGTCCAAAGCTTACTTTATACTTTATACTTGATTTTCAAGCTGAATTGTTAGCTTGACAGTATGTTATTTTAATCAGTTATTTATACTTCCTATAAAATGGTGTGACATGGCGAAAATAGGCAATCTACAATCTCACAATGTAGGCTACCGCATCGGTGTTGTAGATCGGCTATTTTCATTATTTACAAAAGGAAGATGAAATTTGTGTCTATTATATTAACAATGTGTATCCTCCTTTAGGCTCACATGGGAATCTGGCACGGCAGCCAAGGCAGAAGGACCGGCAGGAAGACCGTGGCTACAGATCTCAGTGTAGGTGAACCAGGTAATAGGAACTCTGGACGGGAAGCCTCCGCTAGCGGAGACTGACGACGACGGGACGGACTCTCTGTCTGGAGAGTAGACTCCATATATTTTATCGGAGGCCTCTGGTCATTACTGGCCTCCCAACCGTGTAAATGAGCATGTCATGCACTTTCACAGATAAGAGAGGCATTTTCAAATTCATTCCGGCGCTCTCCTGAGTCCTAACAAAGCATGAGATATCAGAGTAAAGAGCTCTTCCCGGGCGTTTCACCTGGGGTGTAGACTGCGCAGAGAGTCACCAACACTTAAGTCGTGGAATTTCTCGAATGAAATAATGTTGGGTTTTCGTTTTCTTTCCCCCCCCCCCCCCCCCCTCAAACAGCTGTTGGGCAGAGAGTGGAAATTCACATCGCAGATTGTGAGGGTTAAAAACCAATTGCTATATAGGCTATTTAGCAGATTTACGGCCGTGCAACATCAAGTTTCCTTTCCTTTTTTTTTCGTGGTCAGAATATTCTTGCTGCGCTCCACAGTAGTGGAAAAGGTGTTTGTGAATGTAAGCAGAATTAAATTACAGACGGGGCACAATTCACACCTGGTAGTGGAACCTGCAGCCCCCAGCGGTATTAAGAAAGTGCTGATTATTCCAAATATTGTATCGTAGCTTCACACTTTTTTTTCCCCTCTTTTTTTCATTATTCAGGTGTTGTCATGAAATGGCCCTTCCACTATAATAGATAGTGTAAGAAAATAGGCTCATATCCAGGTGGTTTATCTTTATACTTTGCTAAAATTTCAGAAATTAAGACAAAAGAGACTAATTCTTAGATTGAACAACCATGACTTTTTTTATCACCACTTAAACCCTGTGCACTGCGGTGCCCCCAGGCGTCTGTACTTGGCCCCTCCGTTTTCCTTCTACACCAAAAATATCTTCGCCGAAAATAGCACATACGCGTTCTTCACAAAATGTTCACCGATTTTCACCATCACCGAATATTCATCTGTTATGACAGGACACTAGGGTTCATGTGGTAAGTTAGTTCAATAAGCTTATACTGTAAATGTTGCCAATTAACGTCACACCCCCTGGACGTCAGAACCGTGTTTTCAGTGATTACATATGAATGGTTCTAGGTTGCTAGGCAACCGATACCCGGCGGAAATTAACTGGAAGTGAAAAGTCTGTCTCCGTCCGCCTTTTTCCCAGATTCGTTTTGGTCAAAACAAGCTTTATTCAACAGCCCATAACTAAAGAACCGATGATCGCAATTACATATTGTATTTTCCGATTGAAAGAAAATACAAAGACATATCACTCTACACAACGTTTTCACTAGACATGTCATGTGGCAGCCAAGTCTATGGACTTATAATGTTTGTCTTATTCACGTGCCCCCTAAAATCAGCAAGCTCCCCAAAATTTACAAAACAGGTGAATATTGAAGTCTCCATTAAGGTACATACTGTATGTGTAACGTGCCAAATGGATGCTGGACAATCCATCATCACTGGCTCACTCGTACATCTACGCCTCACGGCGGCGTCTGTCCGTTTGTTTGTGTGCAGTGAGCGGACGGATTCTGGAGGTGACAGACCTACCAGAGGGCATCAGCTGTGGCGAGGCCCACCGTCTCCTGGGAGAGCTCTGCCGAGGCGGCGCTATGATCAAATGGCTGTCTGAACGCCAGCCCCGGCCACAGGACGAATCCGCAGCCAAGAAACAAGAGTCTCCCGTCCAGGAGCTTCCCCCCGGCAGCTGCAAGCCTCCGAGAGACCTGGCGTCGTCATAACACCATCCTGGCCACCTTTCCCCTCCAAATCCGCTGCACAGAGCGCCCTGCTCCGACGTAGTGGCCCTCAGCCCTCTCAACGCTTTTCAAACTGCAAACGAGTAACCAACAGGAGCTGCGTGATTCAACGATCCAGGCCAACGCACACAGTAGCGTTGACTCACTCAGTGCAAGAGATGGGGGTGCAGGATCCCAAAATGAACACTGAAGCGCAGGCCTTCGCTGCCACCCATCTTTTGCCAAAGTATGACACTTGCTCCTTATTTGATTGTTTTGAAGTGTGTTTTTGATTTGTTTTTGAGTTTGTGAAGCTGGGGGTAAAATCTACCAACCAAACTGATGATGATTTGTGGCTATTCTGTGTCTGTATATTTTTCCAGCCACTTGAACAGATAACTGAACAGTCAAAAAAAGATCTAGTTGCACCGGGGAAATCATTGGCATGGCTGAAGGTTTGGAGGATATTAATGCAATTGTAGGCAAGAGAGATTACTATTCTGTTCTGCTGTCTTAAAAAATAATTGCACTGTAAGAAAATTATCAGTCAAGGGCACCTAAACTTTCTCAAAACCATGCAAAATATTATTTCGTTAAGTCTGTCTCACCACCAGCAATGCTTCTCCGTATGAGATATTCAGTCGGTTTTACGTCACTCAGCCAGCCACATTAAGTCTGATTTATGGTTTGTTCAGCATTATTTCTCACACCAAAAATGCCCTGTCTACAATTTCATGATGCGTTGTAGATCGCAGCTTGTAGATCAGCCGTTCACGGGGGGGGAGACACCGGCATGCAACAAAGTATAAATCAGCCGTTAATAGGTGCCCAACTGGATAATGCGTTAATAGTCTTTATGCTCACTTTTGTAAATGATAAACCTCCGAAAAAGACACTCAAAGAGGTTACAGACAGACACATTAGTGTGGTATGCATTTGTTTTGTTTTACATTGAAATTGCAGTCACTATATCGAATGATAATGTGCATTATTTTATTTTTTTAACAAATCTCCTTTTGGCTGTATCATAGCTTGGACGTAAGTGCTGTCAACGTGTTGTCATGTCAACCTGATGTCGATGTTGTCACGTCTGACGTCAACATACTCTACAACTGACAGCCTTCAGTTAATGCGTCTAAAATTAGGATGATTAGAGACAATGGTGATTTGGTATGCTGCCGAATACACTATAGCAGTGGTTCTCAAAGTGGGGTCCTTGAGGGAGTTCCAGGGGGTCCCCAGCTAAATGATAGTTACCGGTATGAACCAAATGAACCCTTATGGGTCTGTAACTCTGAGAGTGTACAAATGATACATGGTATACGTATCATTTACGTATCATAATGATACGTGTACTAGTGTACGTGGTGGTTCCATTTGTACACTCTCAAGAGTTAAATTAACAATATTTTACAATATAAATTGGGAGTCCCAGAGATAGAGATGCCATTAAAAGGGGGTCCGTGGACTAATGCATGTCAAACTGGAGGGGTCCTTGAAATTAAATGGGTTGAGAATCACTGCTAGAGCCCTAGAAATCTTCTCTTATGGGGGGTCCCTGGCATATCTCTTCAAATGGGGGGTCCGCGGGCTAATTAGTGTCAATTTGAGAGTCCTTGACATGAGAAAGTTTGGGAACCACTGCACTAGAGCATCTTAAACATCTTGGATATGAGAATGGGGTTTTCTGTGCCTTTTGAAATATACAGTACAACTCTGGTGGACTGTATAGCTTTCTCAAAACTCCTAACGGATTTCGCTTGTAAAAAATAAAATAAAGTAAAAGGTGAACCCTATACAGTATACGCTGAATAATATATATATCTGCTACTTGAATTATTTAATGCCACCTTTCCACACACTGAATGTTACATACATTTGCACTTGACATTACGAAAGTTATGGTCATTTATTTTGCGGGGGGGGGGGGGGGGGGGGGGATGTTTTGGTGTCCGCCTGCATACGTTTCATGTTTAACATGAAAAATCCCATCCTTGTTCTATTATTTTGGCTGAGCCAGATTATTTTATATTGAAGTGATTGTTTATATCTTATTGAGACTTCATTTGAAGGGCCACTTGCTTGATAAAGTGCACATGGTAAAACGGCTGAATTCAACACCCTAGTACTGTTTCTATTTAAGTTTGTGCTCAATTCACGAGGGTGCATGTGGCCTGCAAGGTCGCATGTGACTTGTTAATTAACTTATGTTTACTGAATTTAATAAATGTTTACATCACGTAAGTCTGAAATGCATTATTTTCCAAGGACAAACTATTATAACTATTAAATAATTTGAAGGGAGGGGACTGTCTGGGAGGTCAATGGGCATGATGGTCTACAACTCTACTCTAAAGTCATCAGAACCGCAACAATAAAAGGTAGACAGTGACCCCTGCTGGACTAGAATTCCTATCGCAGCTACATGACCCAGAAGCGCTGTATCGGGATCTGTCCACCAAAGAAAAGTCCCATAATGTATAAACGGGACTAAAAGTACTGAAACTGATCTCAGATCTGTATTCTGTATCAATGCGGACACAAGGTGGGACTATAGATCTTGGCCTAGACTAGAGGAGCGGCCATGGCTGCCTGAAACGAAAGTGAAAGGAAAGTAAACAATCCTCGCGACAGAAGCAGCTGCAGTTGATTGTTGTTGTTGTGTTAATGTGGTCGCTGTTAATTCAGAGAATATGGAGAGAATGAACAGGATTGTGGTGGTCTCAGGAGTTCCTGATCCTGACGTCCTCCCAGTCACTCGAATGATCGACAAACTCCAGAAGCATTTCCAACAACAAAGCTCAAGAGGAGACGTAGAGGATGTAGAATATCCCACGCACTTAACCGGGGTAGCATTTGTCACATTTGACAATGCTGAAGGTAAACGCATTATTCAGTGTGTGTGTGTGTGTGTGTGTGTGTGTGTGTGTGTGTGTGTGTGTGTGTGTGTGTGTGTGTGTGTGTGTGTGTGTGTGTGTGTGTGTGTGTGTGTGTGTGTGTGTGTACACACAATTGGAGTCTGTTTACTGTTACACTAGCCCTCTACGAGAATCTAAATGTTTGGGCTACTGTTACACATGTTTTCCTATCCTATAAGATTTTAGACTCTCAGATTGAAAATGTCTTAATCGATCAAATACATCTACAGGTATGCGAGAGTCTAAATCTTAGGCTAATGTTTTCGCATTGCTACTTGACTTTGTTAATGAGAGTTTGGGAGAATTCTACATTCATTAATAAAACTCTGAACTCGATCTGGGGAGGGAGTCTCAGATATATTGCCTAATGAATAACAATGTGATATGAAATATCATTCGTGGACAATCAAAATATGTTGGAATTCTTTGTCAATTACAATGGCACACTATTTAGAAAATAAAACATTGCACTTTGTTTCAAAAAGGTTGCAATGGCAGACCCCTGATATAGGCTACTAGCCAAGTCATAGTGATGCTCAACCTTTTAATGTACTGTAGGAACCCCCAGTTTGATATGCATACAGCCACGGACCCCCCTTCCCCCCCCCCCCCCCCCCCCTTTGATTTTTTCTTGCGATCATGGGACCCTGTAAAATCCTCAGTCTTAGAGTGAATATAACTGGAAGCAATGCTGCATTTGGTTCCCTTTATACACGGATTACACTCACAGATTTACAGATCCCTATAAAGTATCTATTTTGGTATCTATCAGTCATTTATCAGGGAGTGGGACGGGATCCACAGATCCCACATTGAAAACCACTGGGATAGGCTATCACCGCTATACTGAAATGGCCAGTGGCAATGTTGTACAGTAGTTTGCACTGCCACTACCGTATATGCCTACACTGATGAAACACTCATGAAGATAACAAGAGTCCAAACTGCGCTAACTGTTGCAGATGCAGAAAGGGTTGTCCGAAAGAAGTGCCATATCCTGAGAGATAAAGAGATCCCTGAGGAATGTTCCCTCACCGTGTTCCATTTTGCTCCACACGTACGTATGTTAGCTTCAAGTCATAAGAATAATCATGCCTTTCTTTTGGTTTATATTTATCCAAGTTCTGTATATGTCTCATATATATTTTACACTTCTGACTATCTGCTTAAATGTTATTATTTAATCTTACTTAATGTGTGTAGACTGTGTACTGTGTGATCGGGTACATACTGTATAGCTGAGCCTGGTATTTTAGCTGTCCGGATGTCAAGGGTAGAAAGTGGTGATTGCATATTGTTGTTTTATTCCATTTAAGTATGTTCAAAGTGAGAGGTCATCAGTTCGTGTGTGTTTGCTTTGTGCGTGTCGTTCCCCAGGTGTTCTTTTACGTGACAAATGCTACAGTGAACCTCTCTGAATTTGACGGTGATCTGGAGGAGCTGATCCAGAGTCTACGGTCGGCGCACAGGTCTGTGCGTATTCAGCCCGTGCTTCTGGAGAGACGGGCCACGGCCGAGGGGCCTTTCAAGGCCATCCAAGCCCTGAGGGAGGACCTCATCAGCAGAGCCAACGTTCAGTATGGAGCAGAGCAAGTACATTCAGGTGCGGTTGAGAAAAATGGTAGCATTAGGTCTTTGACAGGGTCCGATAATAAGCACAGTCCGGGGCAAAGGTTGGAAACTGAGGTCGGGGATAACATTTCATCAACTCACACCAGAGCAGACAGTAATTCAGCAAGTCATGCTACACCAAATGTGGACTCCAAACTCCCTCTCCCAAAATCTGCATATGATATTTCAGTGTCACCTGCCGGAATTGAGAACATCTCCGCAACACCAAGTTACCACACAAATTCTGACTATATGAATAAACGACACAAGACCAATGCTACAGTCACAGCAAAGCCCTTTGGGCGCAGTCCCGCCGAAAACACGTTAAAATCGTCCAAGAATGACAGAGCCGTTACAGGGCGGCCCGATCTGATCGGCGCCAGAGATCCCGGGTATTCTCAAAGAGCCATGGAGAATCTGCACGAAGAGTCTATATGGGTCGACTCCAACACGTTCAGCTACATTAAACAGTTCGACATGAGGGAGTTTGATAGGCGTCTGAGAGAGAATGGCATGTCCCTTGGGTGTGAAGAAGGTGACTCCGATCTCACGTGTGTTTCTCTGAGCGGTCCCAGTACGGAGGTCCAGAGCGCCTTGGCACACCTCAAGCACCTGGTGGAGCACTGGCAGACGGCCCTGAGAGTCCACGTGATCCAATTTGAGAGCATCGGCTCACCTGAGAGACAGTGGGTGTTTAAGGTCTGCGATGACGTGCACACCAGGGTCAAGGACGTCCTCTACACAGTAGAGGGTTCCTGCATCAGAGTGATCGGCCCCTCCAGAACCAGTTACCTGTTCTCCTTGCTTGTGAAAGAGGCATTTGAAGTGGACAGCACATTTGTGTAAATTGGTATTTTTGTTATTATTTATTGTTATTTAAGTGATGCAAAACCAAGTGAATTGGTGGTTTGGAATTACATTCTTTTGTCTTTATTCAGAAATGAAGCAGAAGGTTATGCTTGTGATTTGAAACGTCCTTTTAAAAGACATGATTAAATTACATTAAAAAAAATTCACAACTTGATCCAGCAGGATTTGCAGGATGCACTTTGACAAACTATTCTGAAATTTGTGTAGTTAATTTAGTGAACACTGGGTGGCACCATTGCACACGGAATATTACCTCTTAACAGCAAACTGTGACCACCATTGTACTGTATGACTCGAGTTATTAAGAACTGATGAATATAGTATATCGGTCAATAAAAATAGAATGTTAAGTATATTAGCGTAACGCTTTCCCAGTGCTTGAATCTTTCATTTGCCATTAAGACCTGAGGTCGATTCTACAAAACGTCTTCTACAGTTTTCTGAAAAACCTCATGTTTCTATGTCAGTGGTTCTCAAACCTTTTCACGTCAAGGACCCCAAAATGTATATGTAATTGGCTGCCGACCCCCATCTGAAAATATGTTGTTTCAGGGACCCCCCAAAAGCAAAGATTTGAGTTAAAAATGTTCGCTCTGAAAGAATATTTATTAAAATTCCTGCGCCACATTTTCATGATTTTTCAAAAACAAAAGCAGATCTACAAGCTCGTAGTGCAGATGTACACTCTGAGACTCTCTCCCCAGATCGAGTTCAGAGTTTTATTAATGAATGTAGAATTCTCCCAAACTCTCATTAATATAACATAATGTTGAAAACACCAAAATGGAAAATAAACATGGTACGCCTCGAAAACATTTAGTTGCTTCTAAATTGTCCTAAGTCCATTCATTTTCAGTTGAGTCACTCACCCTGGGTTTACATTCATAGTAGCAAGATTTATGCAGCAACTATGCGATCCAAATTATGTCCTGTCAACAGTGATGGACGCCTCCTAACTTGAAATTATCATAATTCTCACAGCAAATCACCCAACAACAGACACTGACCTGTCTCCCACAACCATGGCTATCTACTCCGTCATCCAGAAATGATGCAATCACTTTTTAATTAATTACTCTTGAGTGCGTTACACAGATGGATGGCTGAGTTATTGTGATAACTTGAGCATCACAATTGATTATAATCCCACAAAGAAGTCAATCGTGGGTCTGATATCAACAAGTCTGAAGTAATATCTTATCCAGTGTTAGTCTCTGGTTGGCAACTGCTTTGCTCAAGTGTTACTAGCAGTGGAAGATCAATGAGGTTTCCCTCCAACTTACTCTGCTAGCGTGGAATGCCAAGTGGTCTAAAGCCCTAACCACACCAAAGGGTCACCATGCAACTCCTTGGGTCCAAACGGTTGCAAGGAGTTAACGCTAAAACCGTCTCGACCCTTTGGTGTGGTTTGGGCCATTGAATTCCATGTGTTGAATCACTAGGGACGTCAACGTGCAACAGGACATATCACACCGTAGGGACAACGCTATAACCGCCTTGACCCTTTGGTGTGGTTAGGGCTTAAAGGTATATTCAGTGATTTCACTTAATTCAAATATCACTTATTTTTTTGTTTTGTTGTGATAATCCTACCTACTATAGAGTGTGCTGGCCATATAAGGAGTTCCTCCCTGTCCCCAGTTAACCCCTGGGGGTCAAAAAACCTTAGGTTTCGTTTTTGACTCTCTATCCTGATTGGACGAAAGGCTGGGTCCCACAGCCAAAAACGAAACCTAAGGTTTTTTGTGTGAAATCACTGAATATACCTTTAAGGCCCCAGTCTCAAGGTTGAATACTTTCCGTGCTAATGGGACTTCTAGTCTCCCAGTGGAGGAGTGGGTTCAAATCCCTCTCCTGACAAGGTGTTTTGCGAAAACAAATTATCACGATTCATATTGTTTCTGAATTGTTCAATTGTTTCAGATATTGTACAATATTTTCCGTGACATTTGATCCAACACTGAGCAAATACACAGTCACAGATGTTCAACTCTTATTAAGCATGTGGATAATATTGAGTGTTGGTTGATTAATGTAGATTAACTTCAGTTATTGTTTATCTCTAGCCTAATGTTTAGTTTGTGCCTAGACATTTTCAAACATTCTATACACACTGTCAACAATGCATGTGTATTATATCATGAAGTTGTGATATAACACATGCGTTCCTATTCGTTAGTAGGCGTGGTAGATCAAGGAGGAAAGTGTTCCAACTTGTAAGAAATCAACCGAGCAGCCGTGCTGTCACAAGTCCTTTGGAAACGTTATTTTTGTCATCATTTTAAGTCAATTCAAGTTCATTTGTATAGTCTTTATCACAGTTACAAAGGCTAAAATTGAGCAAAGGAACCAAAAATCAACACCCAATGTCCTTAGTCGGGCAAGGAAAGTATTCAAATTTATGATGATTTTAATTTGATTGATTCAGAATCACCTTTCAATCCTTTTACAGTATCTGTAAAAATAAAGTGAGGAAGAAATTGTAAAAAAGCTTGTCAAGACTAAAGGCTCATACATACTCCAGTTTGTGGAGATAGGCTATCACCGTTTTATGTGATAGCTTATCTCATAAAACGGTGATAAGAGTTGAGGCCATCATACTCGCGGTGATGTCCTTAAGGATTGACCCGCCTCCCTGTGGTTTACCCAACTTCTAGACCAATCAGTGAACGGGGTGATAGCTGATCATCACCGCGACTGACGTAATGGTGTAGTTTTCCAACCCTTTAAAAACTACACAGCGGTGATAGCCTATCTCCACAAACTGGAGTATGTATGAGCCTTAAGAGTAGGATTTGATCCCACACCTCAGACGGGATATCAGATGTCCCGGATTATTGATTGCAGTAGCATGACTGAAGTAAAAAGAGACACAAGTAGCATGTGCTTAAATTCATATTTAGAAAATGTTTCAGATGTCAAACATTTCTGAGATGATAGAATGATGATGGATGATAATGATAAAGGGGAACCTTCTGAAAGCTTCACAGGCAAAGATAATAAACTTCAAAATAAAAAATAAACGGTCAAAATGACCTCTCAGACATGCTATAGTGTTAGACCACTTGGCCATCCTGACAGTGTTCATGCTTTAGCCACTGTGTCCTTATTCAAAGCATAGAGTTCCAAAATATCAAGACCTGAGGCTGCATCGGTGTCGCCCTATAGATTTGAACTACTTAAATTAACATTATTTTAAACTTTAGCTGTTGAAAAATAGCAGATCTACAAGCTCATCGCGGCACTCTGTGGGGCATCCCTGGAACAACATGTTTTGAGATGGGTGTCCGTGGCCAATTACATATTAATTGGGGGTCCTTGACATGAAATATTGAGCACCACTGATATAGAAACATACAGTAGGTTGTTCAGAAAACTGTCATGATTTGGAAGACATTCTGTAGAATCTGGTCTCAGGTCTAAATGGGTTAAGATGGATTACTAGTGAAATATTTGTGCATCAGGTGTATCAGAGGTGACACTTTCTCGTCTACACCCCACATGGCCAACTGTATGGGGGGGACGGACATAATGACTAAACATAATGATACTCATTAAAATGACATGTCAGGATTGACGAGCCAAGGCGCCAGACTCAAGGTTACTTTTCTTCCAGTATAATGGGATTTCTCCCAGTGGAGTTGTGGGTTTGAATCACTCCTGACAAGCTCTTGTCAACAACAACAAAAATAAATCAATCAAATATTATTATTTTCAATGGGAGTCGAAAGTGACGAAACAGCCTTGCTTGATGGCTCTGTTGAGTCTGTTCTGCCCTCCTACACCCATGCATGCTGGTGCTTATCAGTGTGACGTTGTCTGATAACGCGTCTCTAGGAACGGTATAACAGCAAGACACCTGATTGTAGAATGTGCATAATAAACAGATGGTCTTGCAGTGGTGACTTGGGAGGCGGGGAGGTTGTTTAGACCTGGGTATGGGGATTTTTCACTGCATGGGCCTGATAATCTAATCATCATCTCTGATTTTGTGAAACACTAGACACTAGTATGACTAGGCCATGGCCGGAAGGTTCTAACCCAGATGGTGGGGCTACTGTAGGCCATGGCCGGGAGGTTCTAACCCAGATGGTGGGGCTACTGTAGGCCATGGCCGGGAGGTTCTAACCCAGATGAACCCAGATCTACAAGCTCTTAGCACGCCACTCTGTGGCGCGCTATGAGCTTGTAGATCTGCTATTTTTCAATAGCTAAATTATAACATAATGTTTAAAACACCAAAAGGGGTTCCCGCCCAAAATGGGTTAATAGCACAGGCAGACTCTTCACATACTAGAGCATGTCCGAAATAAATGTAAATGCCTGAAATGTAAATATGAAATAAATGCTTAAACATGTAGCTATAGGTGTAATACTAGAGTCCACAGAAGTGAACCTTTCAAACCTGTTTTCTCATCTCACTGTTTTCTGCAAGACATTATTACTCTCCAAGACTAATGGGTCAAACTGAACAAACAATATGTCATAAGGAGAAGAGACTGGAGCAGCACGGACATTTAGAGCCTTTTATATACTATATTGTGTATATACTTTAGGTTCTAAAGTATATAAAAGGCTCTAAATGTCCGTGCTGCTCCAGTCTCTTCTCCTTATGCAACTCATGCCCTTGTACCTGTGAAGCACCGGATCAGTCGTTTCAGGCTTGAGGCACGTTGGTAGACTCACTTTGTTCCTAAACAATTATGTCAATTTGAAGCTATGATTCCCTGTTTTCATGACATGACAAAATAATAATTAAATGGCTGTCTCCCATTCACGGTGGTTCACATTATGCAGAGGCTGGGTTTGGCAGGACCGGCGCAGATACTGTACATCTCCACACACACACACACACACACACACACACGACTGCTGTACCTGTGATATATGCAGGCCTGAAATAGTGTTCAGACAGTGATGATGTTGCCATAGAAACACAGCTGAAATGTTATCAAGGAGACCATTAGCTGGAGCTCTTGAATAGGACAAAGAGGCCGCCTCGTCTTTGCCTCTGACAAAAGACCCTTTCACTATAAGACCTTTAAGCACTGCTTTCCCCTCTCGTACCTGCAGTATTTGCCTCCTGATGGAGGCTCTTCGCCACTCTGAGCTACGGTGTACAATGTCCATGTTTTGGATGATAAAGGGGACAAGACCTCCACCGTAGATGCAGGGAGGGGGTGGGGGAGGCAGCGAGGAGTGGTGCTCCTTGAAATAAGTGGTGGAGTGCCATGCATAGTGGAAGTAAAGGACAAGAGACTTGTAGGGAAGCACAGATCTACAGCCAAATCTGAAATGTTCCTTTTAAGTCCCTCCCCCAGACATGTTTTAGTGTAGGTATATGTGCAAATACTCTGCTTTGATTAACATGTTTTTCCCACTTTTAAGTCTGAAAAGGGGGATGAGGTCTACTCTTTCTCCCTCATTGAGAGCAAATATTACAGGCCTCATGACCCCCCCCCCCCCCCCCCCCCCCCCCCCCCCCACACACACACACACACACACACACACACACACACACACTGCTCAAGGCAAAGTGGATTCAGGTTTCAGCAAGTGGCCAATTACCATATTGGACCATGATTGGTTTGCGTGATTGGTGTCATCATCACTCAGACAGATTTGAGGAAGTACGGTACAGAGAAGCTCATCAGCTCGCTTGAATGAAAGTGAAAAGGATGCTATGTTGCCATGTTCTGCACATGAAGCAGTCTGTATATAGTCAGTCATGTCCCCAAGCCAGAGTTTACACCCATAATATATATAACTAGAAAAAGTGCCCTTCTGGGCACAGGTCTCCACCAGGAGGATAGGAATATTTAGGAGTAATATAAACATGTTTTGTTTGTTTGTTCCAATCTTTGCCAATCAGGATGGAATATGGGAAATGGTGCAGATCCGTGTTGATGGCACGCATGCACAATCCACCTGTTGGTGGCGCTATAACAGGGCAATGTGAAATGGGTGGGCTATATTCCTCAGCCTAGTAGGAAAGTGCGTGAAAGATTTCACGTGAAATTGCACGCTGCGTTCATGATTTGAGGTTTTTTGTTCAAAACAGGCCAATCCTGCAAATTTGAAAGCCAATGTTAGCCAATTAGGATGGAATATGAAATATCAGACACATCCGTCTTGAGCACATGACTATGGAGATACTGTGTAACGATTTGCGGGATTTTTGGACAAAATCTGTAGGTGTACTGTGCAAAAACTTGTTTTGCACAAAGCGGCCTCCTGGTGGCGCTATAACAGGCCGTTCTGGAAATTTTGGGGCAGAGGTTCATCGTTGGCATCCAGGGAGTGTGTGTGCAAAATGTGGCATCGACCGGGTTAACGGTGGCCGAGATTAGCTTCTAACGGACGGACGGACGGACACACGGACGGACGGACGGAGTGCAAAACATACTCTCTCCCCATGCCTTCGGCCTGGTGGAGACAATTACACCCAATATATAACGTTGTGTGCCGTGTGTGTCGCACAGGAAACATAGGCAATCTATACTGCCCACAACGTGGACTTGTAGATTGCGTAGCCTCCATCTCGCTCTTATGTTGAAGCATGGACCCATTAGTCACTAAGTGTGCATGCATGTGTCTGTCTGCATCAGTCATAATACAGTACAGTATGTATGCAGGTCATTGATGTGTTTCTATGTGGTGCCACGAGGAGCAGTGACAAATTGTTCCATTATGAATGTCTTTTCAGATCATCGCCCCGCAGGGGAGGTCAAATTGGTGAAATGTCTTTTTTTGTTTTGTTTTTTTACCCCCTGCCATGGCCCTCAAATGTATCATGGGATTGGTGACTATAGTGTGGGGGGGTTGCATGCAGGACGGCTTGTGGGAGAAACCGAAGATAACAGACAGAGCAAACTGTTTGTCAACTGGCTGTGTCTGCTTGAGCTGGTTTCATAGCAGTGTTGGAAATAATTCCTCTGGATTTTCTGTTTAGTGTTTAGAGGAAACCATGAAAGGCACCAAATTGTTCACGAGGAGCATGATGCTATCGTTTCACTATCTTGCTCAAGGACACTTCGGCGCTATATTCCAGGAGCGGGGATTGCACCAGTTACCTGCTGTACCTGTGTGTGTGTGTGTGTGTACGGATTGCACCAGTTACCTGCAGTACCTGTGTAGTGTGTGCTTGTACGCGTGTGTGCACGTGTGAATCCACTCCAGCATCTTCACACTTAAAGTAACAATTGTGCGTTTTGCTGCATTGGCTACCGCAAACCACACTGAACATTGGAAGAGTCCCATCTGTTTGACCTCACCTCTCCACGGGGGAGCTAGTGGACCAATCAGCAGCCTGTCCAATGTGCATGTCAAACAGCTCCAATTATTGTGGTGTAAGGAGGGAATGTGCTTCCCTCTTAAAAAAAACCTGCGCCGCCTGAGGGCCACAACGCTCACACATGGACTCCACATGGACTAGCACAAACGGATGTTTTGGTCCTCTGTGTGTGGGGGGGATGGAATCTAGCATTGAAGATTTTGCCTTTATCTTCCTAGTTAGTACCACTCATTTAGCTTGTGACTGTAACTGACAACCCAAAAGTGTACCCAACACCTTGACGTAGACCTACTACGCTACCTTTAAACACATCTTAAATCAGATTTTTGTATACTATTTAAATTGTGTTTGCAGTCCCAAAGTGACTGCAAGAAAATGCTGCCATTTGTCTCAGAAAAGCTTTATACGCTGTAACGATGCAATGTGACATAGCTCTGTTTACAAAATGCTGTACCCCCTCCATATACGTTCCCCATTTCAACTGTTTTTATTGTATTTTGACACTTGCACACTTGGCAATGTAAACGTATGTTTTCTCATGCCAATAAAGCTCCTTTGAATTGAATTGAATTGAATTGAATTTGATGTTGAGTTACAGTAAGTGGGGCTCAGAGCTGGGAAATTTGGAATAAACTGTAATTGTAAAAAATAATCTAACACTGTGATTCCCTTGTTTTTGTGTTCAAGCACCACTGTTTTTTCTTAAGGTTGCCTGAGCCCGCAGGAATGAAATTGGATGGTACTCCTAGCTGTACGACAATGCTTAAAATAGCTCTAGACTAGAGGCTGATGATCGGAGGTGAAGGTGATGAATGGCAACATTTGAGACAGACAGTATAAGTGAGGCAGAATTGAGATCATCAGTCTTAAACCTCATGGGACACAAGATTGATATGTGAGTGTTTGGCTCCATTAGCTCAAGAAACATACTGAAAGCACCGTGTGAGGGCCGGAAGGACGCATGAAAGATGGCTTCACATACTCGGCATGTGTGTACATGTGTGTGTCTGTGTGTGCGTGTGCGTGTGCATGTGCATGTGCGTGTGTGTGTGTGTGTGTGTGTGTGTGTGTGTGTGCGCCCTCAGATTATTATTTTTAAACATGTCTGCTTTACAATGTTGGTTATATACAGTATGCTGGTATATCTGAACGAACATACCGTCCCTCTGCCACCCATGTGCAGAGTGCAACTCTTTGTCTGAGTGTGCGTGCGTGCGTGTAGTAGTGTGTGGTATGTGCACTATGTATATAAGTGCACATGTGCATGCTGGCAGCATCTTAAATGAATCTCTTGATGACGAATGGCAGTGGTTTATCGTGACGTGCTCATACTGAGAGGAACAGATCATACAGGTAGGTAGATCGTACAGACGTTTATCCACTACTACAGTGGTTCCCAAACTTTTCATGTCAAGGACCCCCAAATTGACACTCATTAGCAAGGGGACCCCCCATTACACAAGATATGCAGGGACCGCCCCATATAAGATCATATTTTTACAGCTCTACCAGTGATTTTCAACCATTTTCATTTTAAGGACCCCCCGGTTTGACCTGAATTAGGCTGTCATTTCTAACTCTGGGACCCCAATGTGTATTGTAAAAGCAAAGTTCATTTAACTCAGAGTGTGCAAATGGAACGGATGGATTGGTTTCTATCATTTAGCTGGGAACCTCCTGGAACTCCCTCAAGGAACCCTAGGGGTCCCTTACAGTAGGCTACATGTGTACTCTCTCAGATTTCGCTGAAAAAGAAAAGAAAACTAAGACAAAATGTATTGACAATTTCGTCAACAAATAAAAACTAGACTAAAATTAGGAAGGGACTATAATGTACAAGAGATCCAGTATAAGTCATTTTACACTTGGTTGCATGCTGAAAATAGCAATGCAAGCTCAATACAAGTTCACAACGTGTCGTGCTGCGACGCGTTGTGAGCTTGTAGATCTGCTATTTTGTGTAAAATCAGTCATTATGACGGCATCAAGGCCCGCCAAAAATACATTTTAGTCGACTAAATCAACTGTAGATTTAGTCTACTAAAATCTTATGATATCTAGTCGACTAAAACTAGACTAACACTAAAACATTCTGGCTGACTATATCAAATGTGGCTAAAACTAAATTGAAGCTATTCAAGAGACTACGACAAAAACTAAATTAGAAATTTGCTGCCAAAACACTGATAATACATCATGTAATTTCTGAATTAAATTACAAATGTCACCCATGTTCAGTGGATTACAACACATGCTGGACCCATGTGGGTTCAACACAGTTGAGGCCTTGAATCCGGCTTGGGGAGGGTCCCAAGCCTCAACTGTGTTGAACTCACTTCTGTCACTTCTTTCCGACTCCCCTACCACCCCTGGTGTGTTCAATCTGTCCTTCGCACCCTATAGTTCACTAATAAATAATAATCCTCTGAAGTAATCAGAAAAAAGTCAAAGGACGCCACCTTTGATCGTCCCTCCGGCCCGCGGGCCACTAGAACTTTGCAGCCTCATGGTGAACAGCGAGAGAGAGAGGGAGCACATTGGTTTGATTAGCACGACGCTTCAGTCTTTCTTTTTTTTTACAAAGTCCCCTGGAAATGTCAGCGCAATCATCAAAAGGAGCGGTCGGCTTCATAAAGTGCTGATCAAAGGCATTCTCGACATAGCGCGCCTCCTATATTTCTATAGCTCGCGGGCAAAATGTCTGCATCTGCGAAGCATTATTGGTTTTATGGGGGTCCTCATAAGCGGAGACAGAAAAGAGCTCAGAGGAGGAGAGACGAGCGACAATTTTCTCCCTCTCTTGTGCCTCCAGCTCACCAAACCTCTGCTGTGTTTGTAATAATAATATATGTAACCTTGTATTACAAGGGGATCATCTTCATCTGGTAGTAAGCTGTAATGTCAGAGTACCATGGGCTCCTATCCCTGCACCATACAGTCATGGATACACTACTGAAACACAATGTAGAGACATTTTTTGTCCACACAAATACTCGGCAATCTTGTATTCGATCCTTGCACCCATCCCCCACCCGCCGATCCACCTATGAGGCTACAGAGACCTCTGGCCACTCCAGCACATCAAAGACCGTTTGGAATGAACCTCCCTCCCCCAACGCCCCCCGCGGAGCCGCGGACCCACCTTCATCACATACGGACGGCACAGGCTCACACACACACACACACGCATGCACGCACGCATGCACACACACACACACACACACACACACACACACACAAATGCATGTATGCAAACAGACAACTGTCACACAGACACGCATAATTAAAAAAAATAAGTACTTATAATGTGCATCCCCTTGTATGCAAGCAGGCATGCACATGCAGGCATTTATGTGTTCATCCAGACACACACACACACACACGCACGCATGGATGCATGCATGCACACACACAAGTGTGTACATAATATATGCATGCACAAATATGCATTCACAGTGACAGGCACGTACACAGTGCACACACGCACACATTCCTAATGCCATACAAAATGCATATGGATTGCAGTGTGCTACAGAGGCACATGGGCATGCTGTATAGTGTATACTGTATGCACACAACGTACAATCAGCATGTGTGCAACTGTGCATCATTGTACACTTCCCTTTTCTTCTTCCCCTTCCAACCTCTCTCCATTATTATGGGCTGGGTTAGAGATCTTTGGTTCTAGAACAGTGGTTCCCAAACTTTATGCCAAGGACCCCCAAATTGACACTAATTATCCCGCGGACCCCCATAAGAGAAGATCTTTACGGCTCTAGCCGTGATTCTCAACCCGTTCAATTTCAAGGACCCCCAGTTTGACATGCATTAGACTATGGACCCCCCATTTCATGGTATTTCTATCTCTGGGATCCTCAATGTATATTGTAAAATCAATGTTAATTTAACTCTGATTCTCAGAGTTAAAGACCCATAATGGTCCATTTGGTTCCAAACTATCATTTAGCCTGGGACCCCCTGGAACTCCCTCAAGGACCCCTGGGGGTCCCCAGACCCCACTTTGGGAACCACTGTTCTAGACCTCCATTAGTGTTGTGTGCTGGGTTATATAACCTGGTTCTAGCCTAGGTTTAGGGTTGGTCCATCTGAAAACGATGGACCCGGGAGGACCCGACGACCAGCCTTTTTTAAATTAAACTCTTTAACCTTCGGTTTGTGTTGCAAATACGAAGTAATTGCGCTCCAAAGTACATATAGTCTGTTCTCACATATTTAACGAGACACATTTAACGTTTGCAGTCAATTGAAATGCAGTGAATCCCTGTTCAGTAATGCCAGTGATCTGCAGTATTTAAACTAAGCACTAGTACTTGTAAGGAGACACGTTCATTAAACTTAAACTTAAATGCCACGCGGGTCATCTTTCTGGAGTACTGTATTAGTGATAATATGCTGGTGTTGATAGGATCATTGCTCTGAATTCCCCACGTCTTGAATGATGTGATCTGAGGAGTGCTGTAATAGAGCCTGACATTAACAGGGAGACTTAGGAGTTCTTAATGTCATCACTGGAATAGAGAGTCTGAATGACACCAGAGGCTGTTAGTTTTCCTCCACAAGGCTGTTTCCTGCCTGTCAGCATCATCTCCACCTCACACATCACACACACCACACCACACCGCACACACACACGCACACACAAACACACACACACTGCGTGTGTGGCGTCTGTGCGCACACACGAAAATAGACCCACAAAACGGAGGCATGATGACATGTGCACACGCCAGTAGACAGTCATGTGAGTCACAGTCATTGTTATGTGAGGTTGACGTATCACCAGTGGTGGGAAAAAGTACTGAAATGTTTTACTTAAGTAAAAGTATCAATACTGAAATGTACAGTATAAAGTCCGGAATTCAAAAGGTAAATTTCGAGTAAAAGTACAAAAGCACTGGCATCAAAATGTACATATTGCAGAATGTCCCATTTCACAAGTTCAAAATGTGTACAAAATATTTTGAAAATCTGAACTAAAATCTGAACTAATCTATACGCTCACGATGCGTCGCATAGCGATGCATTGTGAGCGTGTAGATCTGCTATTTTCAAATGGCCAAAATGTATATAATGGTTGACGACTTGACGTGGGTAATGTATGTTTTTTGTTTTTGTAATAATCCAAATCTACAAAGTAACTATAGTAACTAAAGCTGTCAAATAAATGTAGTGGAGTAAAAGTACAATATTTGGATCTGAGATGTAGAAGTGGAGTAGAAGTAAACGTATTTGAAATTGGAAATACTCAGTACAAGTACAAGTACAAATACCTCAAAATTGTACTTAAATACAGTACTTGAGTAAATGTACTTAGTTACTTTACACCACTGTTGTTGACTATGACTAAAGACTAAGACTAAACTAAGCTAAAACTAAATGGTGTGTTATTCCAAAGACTAAAGCAAAATATTGAGAAAAGATTAACACTGCCGTTGTGATGTGAGGTTGACAGTTGACACCTCCTCAGCCTGCTTTAGACTGTGGTGGGTCTGTACTCCATACAGCCGTTAAGTCCCACATCCGCTCACGGTGGCCAGACGCTTCCTATACTGCAAGATCAGAGGGAATATACACACACACATACACACACACACACACACACACGCTAGTGCGAATTTCGCATTCCACTGTTGCTCAGGAGATGCAATCGGAATCAGATCACCCGGGAGTTCAAAGGCGTGCCTTCAGACGAGAAGATGTGTGTTCTTCCGACAAGCTGCAGATCCAGGACCAACATTTTTTGCTGCTTTACGTCGTCCTGTTACTCTGTGATCTACTGAAATGTAGGGATGCACCGATCCGGCTTTTTGGCATTCGATACCGATTTCGATACATGGGGGTCCAGTATCTGCCGATACAGAGTACCGATCCGATACCCCCCACAAAGAAACGTAATAACCTATTAAGCTGTATGGCTCACTGTGTGGAGTCTGGAATCATTCTTTTGTGTAAGGCAACATCAAGGCTTGACTTAAACATTACTTTCCCAACTTTGTAAAACAAAATGTAACAAACACAGATATAAATGCACTGATTTATTTATTAAATAACTGTGCAACAATTAGACCAGGTTAATGTGTGAGCAGGCTAGCCTGGCTGCATTCCACATGTTATACTGTCAATACTACACTGCTGTGTCACAGAGGAGGTAGAGTTGTTTTCATACTGTAATTACACATAATTATCGGATCGGATCGGATAATGGATTTGCCACCGATACCCAATCTAGAATTTTTGCCTGGATCGGCGCCGATCTCCGATACGAGTATCGGATCGGTGCATCCCTACTGAAATGCAGGGTTACCCTAAAACACATTTTAACCTCACCAACCCATCGTGTTCCTATATTCTGAACATTTGGCAAAAAGATAGCCAATCTACCAGCTCACAACGCATCGAGTTGTGTCACGTTATGAACTTGTAGATCAGCTCTTTTGGGCAAAGCGGTGGTGGGTAAAAAAGGAAGGTACCAAGTACAGTCCCTTGGGGGATCCAAGTCAGCAAACAAATTATATAGCGTTTAAGTTAAGTGGAGCGGCGGTGGCTCAGGGCGGGTAGAGTGGCTGGATGGTATACCGTAAGGTTGCTAGCTCGAAACCGGGCTCCCCCAGAGATACTGTCAAAGTGTCCTTTAGCAAGACACTGAACCCTTAATTGATGTGCTGGTTGGTGCCTTGCATGGTTTCCGCCGCCATCGGTGTGTGAATGGGTGAATGTCATGCACAATCTATGTAAAGTGCCTTGGATAAAGGCTCTATATACCGGTAAATGCACCATTTACCATTTAAGTTGTTAAAAGCATGCTCCTTTTGAGTGTAGCGGTGGTAACGTGGCTCCAATCAGAATATTTGTCCTACTACTGTATGCCTCCCTATAATATATGTCATCTCCCACTGAGCTTTCCCACTGTCAATTAAAGGACCACTTCATCACTTTTCAACCTACCTTCATATAATTGGTCCTCACTAATGTTCATGATAAAATGCCACAATCTTTTTCTACTCGGTCTGTGTCTCATGGGAGGGCTGTGGGCAGCTCAGAAACCCGTCCACCAGTGACATCATCGATGGGGAATCCAAGCTAATAGAAACTGCAGGCTTTCTGTTCCTGAAAAGTTGCAATGCGATAATGGAAGCCATCGTTCTCACGAAAAATCGAAATATATATATTTTTTTTTATCTTGTTTAAAAAAATAATCTGCCTAACGATGATGTCACTGGTGGACGGGTTTCTGAACTGCCGACAGCCCTCCTATATGAGACACAGACTGAGTAGAAAGAAATTGTGGTATTTTTATTTTATCATGAACATTAAGCTTAATTTTTTTCCTGTGTTATCTGAGATAACGACGGACACTTCATTGTGGACACTGATTCTTTTTTTGTGTCAACAGTTTCATTCTCGTAGCTTGACTGACAGATATGATAATTGTGGATTGTGTTGAAGAGATGCTAATGAAGACATAATTTCATCCAACATTAACATAATTTCATCCATCATTAACCCGCCCAGAACCCAAAACACACAAATGCACACGCACGCATGCACATGCATGCACACTTCCCTTCTCATAAATGCACGCAAACTGAACAATATGTCAATGTGTCATAATTCATTAACTGTTTAATTTGTTACAGTATTGTCTTTATGTGTGTGTGTGTGTGTGTGTGTGTGTGTGTGTGTGTGTGTGTGTGTGTGTGTGTGTGTGTGTGTGTGTGTGTGTGTGTGTGTGTGTGTGTGTGAGACTTTCTGCTGAATAAATATATAATTTTTCTACAAGATACTGTTCATATAATCAGTGCTTATCCAGGTTAATCACTGACTTATAATGGAAGCTGCATTAGAAAGGAAATTAATTCACCATTGTTTACTTTTAGACATAATAAGAACAATTTCTTTATCATCTTTGGGCGATCATTTCTCAATGAATGAGCTTTATCAAATCTTCCCTAATCTTCCAAGTCTATCCAACACACTACACAGGGGTGGTGGTCACGTGTTTTCTGTAGTGGTGAATGTCAGTGCTTCCCTGATTCAATGAACACGGACAGAAATAACCTGGGGGAGGTCTATCTCAGACCCACTGACCTACAGTACACACTAGTCATGAAGACATTTAGCCTGCGTAGTAAGCCAGACTCATCACACTGTCCGCGCAAAGGCAATTATTTTTGCCACTGGCAGATTCGCGTCTGGCCACTGCGAGGCTGTAATGTCCTCAAGGACATCTACCGCCGTGGTTGCCAAACTTTTTCATGTCAAGGACTTCCAAATTGACACTAATAATTAGCCCTGCGGACCCCCATTTCAAAAGATATGCCAGGGACCCCCATAAGAGAAGATTTGTACGGCTCTCGTTTAATTTCAAGGGCCCCCAGTTTTTTTCTGTCTTTTTATTTCTATCTCTGGAACCCCCAATTTATATTGTAAAATTCCATTTGTACACTCTCAGAGTTACAGACCCATAAGGGTCCATTTGGTTCCTAACTATCATTTAGCTGGGGACCCCCTGGACCCCTGGGGGCCCCCGGACCGCACTTTGGGAACCACTGATCTACAGGACTGTATCCTGTAAATTAATAAACCTTTTTATTGGTTCTGCAAATATACTTGCCAGATTTATAATTATTGTCTTGATTGTGTAACACTGTACTTAGGCCTAATTGATACTTTGTTGTACAGCTGTGTTGCTTTGCCGAAAATGTGTTTATTTTTGTGGTTGTACAACAAAACGTGGTTGTACAACAAAATATCAATTAGGCTTTACTGGACAGGCCAAACCATTATGGGAATAATATAGTTTTATTGTCACAATGCACACACTGTGAAAACATCACTGCCGGCAAAGTACACAATGGATCTACTGTATAAGGAAAGAAAAGCTTCACAACATTCTCCTCTAAGAATTCTAAATGTAATGTCATATTAGGCCTACATCAGCTTCTCCCAACCCATCGGCTTCTTGGATTGACCAAGCTTTGTGTGATGTTTCTGTCACTGTGCCGATATAAATGGTGCGCACACACTCTATAACTCAGTATTTTAACATTATGTTAATTTGTACTGATATGTGATGATGCTTTTCAATGAATCTGAAGGGTGAATCTCAAATAGTGCGATGGACAGTGCATCTGCAAGGGGGACCAAAGAGAGCCTATCATGCTGCTGTAGCAGTCTGCCACAAGGTTTATTCCTTTGGAGGGTACTGGGAGAGCAGGGTTCAGATCGGTGTGCACGTCTTTAACACAGTGTCTTTGAAGTGGATGAAGTTGCCCCTGGTGACCCCCGGAAGACGAGAAAGTCCTCTTGAGGTTCCCTCCAGGCGCTGGGGCCACACAGCCGTGCTTATTGCAGATTTCATATGCATCTGGGGGGGTGTTAGTGACATAAGGGAATGCTACAATGTGCTTTACACATTTGATGTCGACACCCACAGGTGGTTCAAGCCCATGGTTTCTGGGACTGTTCCTGAGGCGAGACGGAACCACTCCGCCTGTGTCTTGGGGAAGGTCATGTATATCTTTGGAGGATGGAATGGAACGACGGCTACATACAGCTCCAATGACATCTACAAGTTGGACACCACTACAATGGTCTGGGTTTTAATTAACACACATGGCACACGGCCACATCCTTCATTATATCACTCCGCCACCATCATCGGGACAAAGATGTTCATATTTGGGGGCCAGGGGGAGGAGCTTGAGGACCTGGATGAGGCCAAGGACCAGGATGACGGTGAGGACGAGAACTACTACAACATCCTCAGAGTGTTTGACACAGAGACCAACTGCTGGCTGAGCACGCCTTCTGCACAGCTTCTTCCAGAAAAACGCTGCCGACAGTCGGCCTTTGCCTACAATGGAGAACTGTACATATTTGGTGGTGACAACTACAACAGGACCTTCAACGATCTTTGGAAATTCAATGCAGAGACCTTTTCCTGGAAGGAGGTTAAACCCAAGGGGAAAGGCCCGTGTCCAATGATTAGCATGGACTGTTGCATGGTGGGAGATCGCATCCTCGTCTTTGGAGGATACAGAGTAGATGATTTAGAAGATCTTGAAGATGAAGAATCTTCATGTGATGAAGTTGAATTCTCGTGTTGTTCATCTTCATCAGAAGAATGTTCATCTTTATCGGATGAGGAGCATTCATCTTCATCGGGAGAAGAATGTCCATCTTCATCGGATGGAGATTCCTCATCTGACGAAGGTGAATATGAAGAGGTGTCTGATGACCTGTACATCCTAGACTTCAATCCTAGTCTTAAAACGTTATGCAAGCTGGCAGTTATCCAATTCAGCCTGAAGCAGTCGGGACTCCCACATGACATAAAGTGGGAGCTGAGAGCCATGACTACCAACAAATCTGAATCTCAATCTGGAATGGTGCGCTGGACACACCATTTGGAAGGAGGACCAAAGCGAGCCTATCACGCTGTTGTGAGAGTGGGCCACACAGTGTACTCCTTTGGAGGGCTTCCTTATGGGCGGCCCGATCACAAGATTGATGTGCATGTCTTTGACACAGTGTCTTTGCACTGGATGAAGTTGCCCCTCGTGACTCCCGCAAGAGGGGAAAGTCCCCTTGATGTTCCCGACATGTGCTGGTATCACACAGCTGTGCTGATAGGTCACATAACCTACATCTGGGGTGGTGATACCGACATAAGGGTGTGCTGCAACGTGCTTTATGCATTTGATGTCAACACCCACCGATGGGTCAAGCCCAAGGTTTCTGGGACCGTTCCAGAGGCAAGGAGCAAACATTCAGCCTGTGTCTTGGGGAAGGTCATGTATATCTTTGGAGGATGGAACTGCCTGACAGCTACATACAGCTCCAATGACGTATATAAGTTGGACACCCTCACAATGGTCTGGTCTTTGATTATCTCGAGTGGCACTCCGGCACCTGCTACATTTTATCACTCTGCCACCATCATCGGGTCAAAGATGTTTGTATTTGGGGGCGAAGGGGATGAGGATGAGGACGAGGACCACTACCACAACATCAGAGTGTTTGATACACAGACCAACTGCTGGCTGAGCACGCCTCCTGCCCAGCTCCCTCCAGAACATCGCTGCCGTCATTCAGCCTTTGCTTACAATGGAGAGCTGTACATATTTGGTGGTGACAACTACAACTACAACTACAACTTCAATGATCTTTGGAAATTCAATCCAGAGAGCCTTTCCTGGACGGAGGTTGAGCCCAAGGGAAAAGGCCCGTCCCTAATGTTTAGTATGCGCAATATGCGCTGTTGCATGGTGGGAAATCGTGTGGTCCTTTTTGGAGGATGCAGAGTGGATGTTGAAGTTGCTGAAGACGAAGATGAAGTTTTGATCACCGATTGCCTGTACATCTTAGACTTAAGTCCCAGTCTGAAGATATTATGTAAGCTAGCGGTTATTCAGTATGGTCTGGAGCAGTCGAGACTTCCAAATGACATCAAGTTGGAACTAACAGCCATGACTACAGCAACAGAACAAAACAGCCCACGTAAAAAGTGAATGAATAGCGATCCCACAGAAAGAATATGACAATGAGTACCTCCTTAAGGTTAGTAACCCTAACTTAATGAGTTTCTTTAGCCTAGCAGCCACTGTTGATGTGCACGTATGCTTTAAAGAAAGCAGTGATACCTGCGAGGAACTACAGTATCATACAGGAGAACAGAAACTACCAAGTGAACTTTTTTTTTGCTGCTGTCATATTCGAGGCAATAGTAAAGAAAATGTATGACATAAGAATTGCCAGTTACTTTCTGTGTCCAATTACAATTCATTGGCATGGTCCTTCACCAGATAGCACACCCCATCCCACTGTACTGCCCCCTGACATGATACAGCAGACAGATTGTCATGACCACTTTAACTCCAAGAAGGTAGACAACATGACAATTTGATGAAAATAGCAAATCTAATCTAAATGTAAGAGTTTTGGTATAGATTTGGTGTAGAAATCACACCTGTGTGAAGTGAGGGGCGCTCTTATCATCATACATCATCATATTTTTCAGTCCTCACTTTTTATCCTCAATACGTACGTTGCTCATCCAATCAAATCATCGCTATGGGGTACACACAAACACAAAGCTGGACATAGGAACTCCTGGATATATTAAGGTTTCAGTGCTTACTTACTTTGAGGGGTTTTGGAGTTTTCATAGGAACACTTATTTGTAATGTTGCACACATTAACACAAGACCAACTCAACTCAAAGGGGAAATGGGAGATGGGAGTGTTCGCTGCAGCTATATCCCTCTGTGTCATGGGTTTTAAATGACAAATACGTGTGGAACATGCCACACTGACATGTAATTGCTTGTATGAGTGAGTGACTAAACCAATGCGGTACCTGTTATCAGTAGTTGGAGGCCTGTCTATGACTTCAGTCATCTGCGTTGTCTCCAACGGACGCATATCTCTGCCAGGCCGTGTAGCCTTCCTTCCTGACTTCCTTAATTGGCCTAGTGGCAGTATTTACCTATATGCATTGGGTGGTGATACTGTAATGGCGGCGCGTGATTGTGTGTATTTTTCGTCATGACCTGCATAGTGCAGGCTATTGTATATGTATATAGGGTGTACTTATACTGTCCGTTACTATGGTTCATTATTGATGGTGTTTTTTTGTGGTCTTATTTACCTTACAGTATACTATTTACTCTGTATCTGCCTTGTCTGTTGTGCTGCCTCTGGCGACTGAGTTCCCCCCATGGCATCAATAATAAAGGTCTAACTCAATCAAGAAAGTAAACCAACGAATGTGACTTTTGGGTAGGATCTCCTTGTTGGTCAGCAGGAATGTACTGAGGACACTATAGCTCATCCAATGTCATCGACTACAAACCTCTCAAAACAAACGCTATAGGGTTGGATGGCTCAGGTTAGAGGACAGAGTACAGCAACTTGCAATTGACCATATGCAGACTGCGGCCATCTTGCCAGCAAGGTGCTAACTAGATGCAATTTTCCATTGACAGCCCATTCATCCAAACAGAAAAGTCCTATCTGATTGTATTAAACAACGTTAAAATCTAAATGATAAATCATTTAGTCACAAATGTCACTGCATTCCAGAGTGTTATAAACCACAATGGGTCGAATGTGAATCTAGATCATACTACTAGTTATTGTATAGTACAAAATAAAACACATTAATTTGTTTCAATACAGGTTCGGAGTGCATGTGTAAACCTATACGCTCATTGAGCGTATAGGTTGACTTTATCTCCCAGTGACCCAGTCAGTGAAAAGATAATGAAAGACATATCTCTGTTTTTTGTATTGGAAAATGCAGCCTATTTATTCATTAACAAGAATAACAACACAAAATGTTCTGTCATTTTGATGTAAATGCTGTCATGTCACTCAGCTGTTTTATTAGGGGTCAAGCACCAAAAAAGTCCTTATTGTTATCGTAAAAATTCTGCGGTTTTAACAGTTTGGGCAGTTAAAACCGTTTTCAAGAAATTCAGCAATAATATAGACAGGTAGAGGGTTGTGAGGATGCCTAAGGAACTGAAGCTCACGCTCATTCGTCAAAAGACCTTTAGATCTCTAGATGGAAAAATCGTTTTTATTTTTGGATATCATATTTCATACATCATCTACGGAATGTGATGATGTATAAGAGCGCCCCTCACTTCACACAAGTGTGATTTTTTTGTAAACCCAAACATTGATGACAAAAGTGAGGACGCAAATTGTGATTGGCCGGAATGAGATGATGTGAGATGATGTATGATGATGTACGATGATAAGAGCGCCCCTCACTTCACACGGGTGTGATAAGTGATTTCTCCTACAGCTTTTGTCCCCAGACATCTCAATATTTGCACACAAACTACGAAGCGCCCCTCACTTGTGTGATTATTTTTTATTTATTACTTATTACTAATTTTTCCATGGTTTTTTTTCAGTTATCTCAGAAAATGTACATGTTGATATTTGTATACATCCCTTGTCATCAGTGTTTCTCTTCTGGCTTGACCCCGCCTTATAGCTGCTTGCAGCTATATTTATTATTATATTATTATTATTATTATTATTTGCATTTTTATTTTTTAATTATTAATGTTAAAATATCCATACAAAAATTGTGTTTTTCAAATGATGTGAGGGCCCATTTGCAATATCCTCGCGTCCCACCAGGGGGCCCCGGGCCGGCCCACATGTTGGGCATCACTGATTAAACTCGACTGTGGAGTGAGGGGACAGGGGAGTAGGGGAGGGACCACCAGATGAGAGCATTAAGCGACAGCCATTGGCTATTATGAATGCCATTGCAATTTACCGGCTCACTCGCAGCCCAGTACAGCTGAGGAGCAGAGCAGCACACATCTACAGTACAGTCACTTAGGACGTAGGACGTAGAAGTAGGCTACTATATACTACTTCGTGAAGGAGACATAATATTTGTGTTTTACTTCTTCCTCCTCTGCGGAACAGTGACTTGATCAAAAGTTCTATCAATGAAGGAAAGACGCTCTTGCCAGAAACTGTCTCTGAAATCCGGCATGGATCCTACGCTGCTGCAGCAGAGCATCAAGTGCAAAATAGTGGTGGTCGGCGACAGTCGATGTGGAAAGACTGCGTTGCTTCACGTGTTCGCAAAGGACTGCTTTCCGGAGGTGAGTTTTGTGAGCTGCCCGCATGTGCATGTCTGTCACAGTCTGTGTCTGCAATATACATTTATTAAACAGCAAAACCAATGACTACATCTGTACATCGTCATCAGCATGATCATCATCTTCATTATGATTATTACGACCACAAAAGCACAAAAATAAGCTCTCGAGCTTTGTGTTTCATTTATCCTTTTAGCAGGTATGTTTTGCATATGAACGTGGCCAATAGGCCTACACATAAAGTTATTATTATGCAATAACCGCAAATTAATTTGTTTTCTGACTAAATAAATGTTCAGCTTTACACAGGATTATTTACTGTAGGCCTAGAATATTATTCGTTCACTGAAATGAAAGCTTTGGCTAGTTATTTTACGCATCAAAATGTATAATCTATTTTAACTGTTTTGTGCAGACGTACGTCCCGACGGTTTTTGAAAACTACACGGCCAGCTTCGAAATTGACACGCAGAGGATTGAGCTCAGTTTGTGGGACACGTCAGGTAAACATCTTTTATCGCTTTTCTGTGTCATTGCTGTGTCTGTGGCATATATATCTATTTAATCTCAAACCATTTCATTTCAACTACTCGCAATTTAATGTATTTGTCCACACACCCATCCGAAAATATTTGTTGTGGTAGACTAGAGAGTAGAGATCCCAATTGTGTTGTCAGAAATGTTTCAAAAGATATTCGAGACATTTCTTGGAAGCCTATAGATACAGTATGGGGTTATGGTTCCGTTGAACTGATTTGAGGCTATCAAGGCCTATTAACTAATTTAGTTGGGGACCCCACTTTGAAAACCATGGGAGCCATTCCATATTTTCTATCCCTTCTGTGTTAATGTATGTAGCCTACTACTAGGTACTAGGTAGGTATCTATCCATATAGCCTATTCTGTGAAACAGCAAGGATGGAAGTGTCAGCTTGAGCCTTCTGCTTGCACAGGTCTGCAGCTATCGATTAAAGGCTTTTTTTGATCCGTCTAAATGAGCACTGACATGTCTTCCAGACGTGTTGGAAGGTTGGACCCTTGCCCCAATCCCCCAGTGACCCCCTTCTGAACATGCACAGCTTTCTGCCGCAGATTGGCTTTGCGTGAAACCAGATTACCACTAATATTGAGTTAAAGTGTGTTTTATGTCCCGACTCCCGGCGTATCTTAATTGATTAGCACTGGCTGACTGACACTTTATGTTCGACACTAATGCATTAAGCTAACCCCTTCACATTTTATTTTAAAAAAACTGAATGATTCTGTTTCCATCAGTAGTTGATTTAGGTAAAACGTTTTTTGGTCTCCAGATGAGACAGCTCTGGTAAGGATGCAGTCAAAGTCAAACCATAATAAAAAGCTTTAGAAGAAATTAAATAGAATTCATTTGTGAGAATTAAGTAAAAAATAAATAAATCTGAAAGCAGTGGTTCACAATGCTACAGTACAAACTGCATAAACAGACAGACAGACAGACAGACAGACAGACAGACAGACAGACAGACAGACAGACAGACAGACAGACAGACAGATAGATAGATAGATAGATAGATAGATAGATAGATAGATAGATAGATAGATAGATAGATAGATAGATAGATAGAAGTGGGACAGAAACATGTGAAGACCCTTGGAGGATCATGCTGTGCATTGCTCCTTGAGGTTTTGAAATAGTTGCTGTGACCAGCACGTGTACATGCTCTTAAACTGCTTAGCCTCAGTGCATAGATTGTTTGTGGAACAGAGGGCTTTATGTTCAACACCCAAACCAGCTGCCGTCCCTTGTGCTGTGTGTGTGTGTGTGTGTGTGTGTGTGTGTGTGTGTGTGTGTGTGTGTGTGTGCACGCTCACCCACTGGCCCATCCATCAATGCCCAGACATTGAATAGCACAGCAGTCAGGCGTGAGTTAGGCGTATGTCGTGTGTGTGTGTGTGTGTGTGTGCGTGTGCGTGTGTGAAGGGAGGGGATAGGCTGACAGCCAGCTGTTGGGCTTTGGGCTCCAGATTCCATTCTCGTATCATGAGTGATGTTTGAAAAGATGTTCTCACAATCACATCTCACTACTTTGCATGCAAGACTTTTCACGCTATCAAACACAAAGAGAGATGGGTACAGGAAGACACTTAACCAGTACCACTGCAATTAACAAGCTCATCCACTGTGCACCTCATTGAAAAGGCCATCAGCTGCCAGTGACACATTGATTTTCCATGACCCCTACAAACTGAACTGCTTTGTTATGTCCTTGCACACATAACACCCCATTGTAATGTTCGGAATGGTGTCTCAAGTCTAAGTCTAGATATCTTTTTTCTTTCTTTTCTTTTGCATTTAGCTTTCAACTACGTTACAACGTGCACAACAGTAGAAGAAGCTTAAAAACTCCCCAAGAGCAACACAATTATGCCTAATTTTGCGAGGTAACACAAATTTGGCTTTACAGTAACGTGCAACCAACCAACAGACATACAAGTGTCAAAGCCACAATACATGGATCACATTTCACTTGAATTGAAGACTTTAATTGCTTCAGCGCCAAGTGCCCCCAATTTGGGTTTGTGCACACACAAAAAAACACACACACACAGCATATTTTCCATTTCCTCCACATACACTCATGCAGGGAACACCTTCATATATACCCAGGAGGACAGGCCTGCATCCGGGGAATATTCATGCAGAAATGAGGTGCAGAAACAAACAAACGTTTCTTGTTGTTCCATGGATGCAGTACTGGGAGGGGGGTCTCTCTCTCTCTCTCTCTCTCTCTCTCTCTCTCTCTCCGTGAACCTAAAACAACAGGGGAATGTGTGGTGCCTCTCTGAGTCTAAGATATAGACAGACCCACTGACCTCATCCAGATCCTCATCCCCCATGCAGTCTCCCCCTCCCCTCCCAGGTTGACTGATTGATAGCTTTTTGTCTTGACTGGGCCCCCCCGGCCCTTCCTCTTTGAACTGGCACCTTATCAGACATGCTACTGCCAATCGATCCGCCTGGTCCTGTGACTGTCCCTCTAATGAGGTGGAGGGAGGGTTGGAGTAGGTTAGGGTAGAGGCTTTTCATTGGGGGGTGGTAATAGTGGTAATGGTCGTGGTGCTTTGGAGATTGGGTGGGTGGGTGTGCCGTGGGGGGCAATAGACAGGGACCACACATACAAGAACAGACACAGAGATAATGACATGCAAACACCTACAGTACACCTACCGGTACTGTCTTTTGAGTGTGCGTGTGTGTGTGTGTGTGTGTGTGTGTGTGTGTGTGTGTGTGTGTGTGTGCACGCACGGAGTGTGCGCACGTGCATGCCGTGTTTGTTGAGAAAGGGAGGGTGGTCATTTATGGGGTAATTCAGTTCATTAAGGTAAATGTCTGTGTCTGGCAGTTATATTGCCTGCCATTTGTCCTCTTGCGCTCTCTCTGTGTGTCGATCTCTCTCTATCTGTCTCTCTCTCCCTCTGCTGATATTGCTTCCTGGCCTCAGGGGCTGGTGACTTTGCCTTTGAAGCAGCTCAGTGCTGTCTCAAGGAAGTGCTAGATTCTGTTCTGTCCTTCCATTTCTGTCTGTCTTTGCCTTTGCCTTTGACTGTGTGTGTTTGTGTGTGTGTGTGTGTGTGTGTGTGCGTGTGTGTGTGCGTGCACTGGCGCATGTTGTTTGTTGCTTATCTGTCTTCTGCCTGCATGACTCTGACGACATAATTCAATAATGAAAAGTTACTAAAAGTACTACATTATTATTTAGTACTGTAAATAAAATGGCAATAATAAAGTGCCATAGCTGAAAGGGTGGAGAGGCTGTTTTGGTGTTAGAAGATCAATGCCCCCCCCTCCAGCCCACCTTAGTATGTGTTGATGTTTCCCTGAGCGAGACACTTTATTTTCCATATATATATATATATATATATATATATATATATATATATATCCACTTAACCCCCAACTGCTCCGCTTCGTATGCCAAGAACACTGGGCCTCGTTCTTCTCTCCGCGACCCGCCTGTGCCAAGACGAGGGACCTCGTCTTTCTTTAATTTAATTTAATCCAGCAATTAATTATTGTTATAATAATTTTGCTTTTACTCACATGTTAGACAGCATACATACGGATTTGACGCGCACATGCACTTATTGGTTGCCAACAAGGAAGCTTTGAGAAGGAAAGGCAATGGTCACGTGACTGGGCTGCGCCATGACACTTTCATGGATGCGTTCATGGGAGCCAAACTACCCGGAAGTTCGGCAGAATGCACTGGAGTCAATGAGAGATCAGTGACCTGCTCATGAACACACACTATAACACACAAACATGTAAGATATTGTCAGTAAGTTCTCCCACCCAGGGATGTGCAGAGAGTGTTAGAGAGGCAGGGGCTGAAATCCCGCAAGAGGTCACATTTGGACAAAAAAAGCGAAAATAGCAAATCTACAAGCTCACAACGAAGTTGCGCTGCGATGCGTATGTTTTACAGATGGGGAAAGGGCAGGGGCTCAGCCTCAAGCCCCCTTTGAGATCTATGTGTGCATGTGCCTGCCCCCACCTGCCTGACTACACACACACACACACACACACATACAGTGGAGGGAGGGGTAGGGTGGGCACCGTTCTGCCAGCCCATCAGCAGCCATTGTTGTTAGGGATCACATATCTGCGCTGAGCTATTGGAGCCGCATGTCTAACATTCCTCCAACTGAAGGTTGCTGCTTCCCCTCCACAAAGACCTCCATTGTACACACGATGGCAGACATAGCACTCCAAAGGAGAAGTACGCATTTCCACTTAAAATACCTCGTTAGGCCTCCGGAGGAAATCAAATCACGCTGGAATCCACTGTGAGGTCACGCGTGTCATTCTTTTTTACTCTTGAGAGTCTATTTGAACCCTCTCAGAATTGAATTTACACTCGTGAATTTCTCTTGTGTGCAGAGTTAGAACCAGTGAATCCAGTGGCACTGTTATTGCTGGTGTGTTAATTAATACATTGCTCCAGGTAAGGGGCCACAAGAAAGGGCCCGCATTTGGCCCACGGGCCGCCAGTTGAATATCCCTGCAATACAGTTTCACATAGCCAACACAAAATGTATGCTACCCAATCCCAATAATGGATAAATATCAGCTACTGCCATCCGTGAATGTCAAGTTTATTCACCGATGCCGATATTGAATGATAACATTTTCACTATTAAAACAAATAAATCGTCGGTAAAAGTTTGAAATAATCGCGATAGCGAATTATTTTATTTTATTATTTTATTATAGTTTGAAGTAATACGCCCAGCCCTACTAGCCTGTCAAATGCAGCTGGGACTACCTCGTGTGTGTGTGTGTGTGTGTGTGTGTGTGTGTGTGTGTGTGTGTGTGTGTGTGTGTGTGTGTGTGTGTGTGTGTGTGTGTGTGTGTGTGTGTGTGTGTGTGTGTGTGTGTGTGTGTGTGTGTGTGTGTGTGTGTGTGTGTGTGTGTGTGTGTGTGTGTGTGTGTGAGAGAGAGAGAAAGAGAGAGAAGGAACAGGGTGGGTGTCTTCCTTCCTTCCAGATTTAGAACCCCCGTGGGGGAACAATCACAGGAGCTAATTAGGTGACAGTCAGCAGCTCTCTCTGTGTGTGTGTGTGTGTGTGTGTGTGTGTGTGTACGTGCGTGCTCGAGCGTATGCATGCTTGTGCGTGTGCATAGCTTGTGTGCACATCCTAGGATTTCCTCTCATCCGTCCGCTCGGCGGTCCGTAAAGGGAAATGACCTCAAAGCAGCGTTGACACAGTGGCATCATGGCCTCACCCCAGCCCTAATGCTGTTACTGTGTCTAGACTGGAATTTAAAATGTCAAGATGGCTATTTTCAGGTCCTCTGGTTTTACTTATTTCCTAACTGTATTAATATGCACGAGTTCCTGTTGGTCGGGTTTTATTTTGTGCACTTTGAAAAGATGCCTGAATTTCAACTGTAGAGAGAACGTAACAAATGTCAATTTGACTTGGAGAATGTGGTGCAGTGCAGTGGTTCCCAAACTTTGTCTTGTCAAGGACCCTCAAATTGGCATTTATTAGCCTGCGGACTCCCATTTCAAGAGATATGCCAGGGACCCCCATGAGAGAAGATTGTTATGGCTCTCGCAGTGATTCATTTCATTTCAAGGACCCCAGTTTGACACGCATTAGTCTACGGAGTACGGACCCCCCATTTAATGGCATTTCTATCTCTGGGACCCCAATTTCTATTGTAAAATCAATGTTAATCTGAGATGACACTCTGAGAGTGTACAATGGGTCCATTTGGTTCCATTTGTACTGTACACTCTCAGAGTTACAGACCCATAAGGGTCCATTTGGTTCTAAACTATCATTTAGCTGGGGACCCCCTGGAACTATCTCAAGGACCCCTGGGGGTCCACAGACCCCACTTTGGGAACCACTGCTGTAGAGAGAACGTAATGAACGTCAACGTGACTTGGAGAATGTGGTGCAGAGACACAGCCATAAGACTTGCAGGGTTCATGGCAGCTCCATGTATGGAAACCTTACGCATGTGGTACAAACAGCAGGCCCCCATGTGCAGTGCAGGAACTTGTTAAAATTGCCAAAGGATTCTGCAAACATGCATAAAATTCCTTTCTATCTAACGCCCTCACAAGCTCATACAGTATGTTTTTTATGTTATTGTTCCCAGGAGTTGGAGGCTATGAAAACCTTAAATCTTTGGGATGCGGTTTTGTGAGTGACGCTGAGACAGCCAGTGAAAATAGGACTTACATTCTTGTGGCTGATCTCATCTCTGCACTGTACTTCTCCTTATTATGTCACCGATAGCACTTAAAATCAGGGCCTTTGGTTTGGTCAGTGTATGTGTCACGTGCCACGGCCTCCACGGAAAAGCTACATGCGCAAAGTCAATAGAAAATGATGATCGAGTAGAACACACTGCCACGGTGCCACCAAACCGTGGATTCTTCTAATCCCACTGAACCACATTTTCATCTGATAGCCCAACATAATTTTAGCTACAGTATGTTGACATTACAGATTTACAGTGTTCAGGGATCAGCAGAGGAAAATGTATAATGTCAAAGGTCATTAAGACTGTCTTGTTTTACAGTGTCATGGATTGTTGTTGTTTAATTATCTGTAAGGACAATTAAATCACCCCCACCCCACCCCACCCCAAATGGCTTTTTGGATTAGGAACACTAGATCTGTGTGCGTGCAGCCGTGCATGGCAGTGAACTGTTGTATTTGTGCATGTGCATGATAGTAGCTTCCTGCCATTTCTCTAGAATCTGTTGTGAACAGGATCTCCCATGGATTCCTCCAGTTGCAAAAAAAGCTACATTCCCAAGATTCCTGGTGTGGGGTCAGAGTGCCGAATCCCCCGGCACCTGGCCAGAGTGGCCAAATGGCCTTGACTCACCTTGACACTACACCGCACTCCCTTGTTCGAGAGAGAGAGAGAGAGGAGTGTCCTTCACACATGGTCTCAATCCGTGGTGGAAGCCACTTCCTAGCTCCATTTTCCATGGAAGATTTTCCACCTCCGTTCTGGGTTCAGTTCAAACAAGGATTCTCGCAGTAGTCTGCAACATTTTTTCCACTGACTGTGTGGATCTACACTACGTAGTCTGATAGTCCCACATCTTCAGTGGAAGCTTACAGTATTGTCTGGTTTTTAGTCAACTTCAATTCACATTTCTGCAGTTCCTTGTATCAGTGCTGCTATGTTGATCATAATATTCACTCTTCAGCAATTTTGCTCTGTCATCATACTCAGGGTGGGGGTTGAGGGGGTGTAGGTGTGAGTCATGTCCATCCATGTATTTTGTCAGCTAATCCTGTGATGCTTGAGTGGGTTGTGTCTGTACCGGTAGATTTGATGCTTTAGGCCTCCCAAGAGTTCAAGTCTGATTATTTTCCGGCCTCAAATTGAATCCTGACACAGCCTTGCACCTGTGTCTCCTTAACACTGTCTGCACTGTGGTAATAAACCTTTCTAACTTAACAACTTCAAAGGCCTCTGTAGTGCAATATGCCTCTGTGGAATATATCCTTCAGTGGCGTAATGTTATTTCAGCTCACACAGTTTAGCTAAATCTAAATAATTGTATTTGGTCTGACTTTCTCATGGGAAGTGGAAATGCTGTTGTCATACTGTGTAACTGCACTTGTCAGCCAGGTTTCACATCGCTGATTTGAAACTCGAGTCTCTCTCTCTCTCTCTTTTCTTTATGTCTCTCCACTGGTTAAACGACTGTCTCGTGTCTCTGCAGGTTCTCCGTACTACGACAATGTGAGACCTCTCTCCTACCCGGACTCCGACGCCGTCCTCATCTGTTTCGACATCAGTCGGCCGGAAACCCTCGATAGTGTCGTGAAAAAGGTTTGTTGTTTCTCGCCATTTGTTTGTTTGTATACTCTACTACTATACTAGTAGTAGTACTCTCTCTCTCTCTCTGTCTGTCTGTCTCTCTGTCTTATTCAAATCTCATGTAAATTAAGTGCATGTCTTTCAAAGCACCTTCCTGTTATCTGCTCCGGAAGGGTTAAAACAAAGTCCCAGTTTAAGTCCACTCCAGAGACTTTATAGCTGTGAGGTGCACTTGGGTGGTCGGTCAGCAGCATCTTGTGATATACAGTATGCGAAAAATGTTGGGTGGGTCAAAACCCCTAATACCCCCAAAATGCATAGAAAACTGCATTTTGGCACAGTTATACCTAACCTATATGATATATCACACAATAACAACCTATAACAATATAAAAACAACAAACAAGGACCTGTCCTGGGCCCACGAGGAAAAGGCTGCCGAGCAAGGAACAGTTGCCACAGAGGCACTGCAACCTGTGGTTGTACAGAATGACTCTCAGGTGTGCATGTGTTGCATGCTGCGTTTGTGTGTAACGCAAAGCAGGAGTGTATGTTGCTATACGGAAAGGACAAACTGTGAGCTTTTCCAGTTTAAAGACAGATTAAAAGGAAAACGCTGTCTGCAACAGAACAGGAAGGATCAATCATGTAAGAGTCTTGCTCAAAACAATCGCTTCAAAGAATTGCTTCAATTATTGGACAGATTTCAGTCGTGGGAATGTCTAGACAATCAGACTTAAATGGTCTAGGCTTTCGCGCGTGTGCGTGTGTGTGTGTGTGGTTGTGCGGTTGTGCACGCGTGCTACCAACCATGCAAGGTTTAGTAGTGGGTTTTTATCGAGGTCCAACATCCAAAAAAGTGAACTCTATCCCCAACTGACCAGCCAGCCTGCCCACGGCCACATTAACCCCAGAGGATTTTCTCCCAGTGAAATGCCATTGATCACAGAACACCTATTGTTTTCCGGGAGGAAGCCATGGGGATTACGTGCGGTTTTCTTTCCAGGGCTCAAAGCGCAGCGGCCCATGTGAGAGGGAGCAGGAAGTGGCTACTTTAACCTTGGTACTTAAAGGGCGGCCGAGGGGGGGCGGATAAAGATCTCTGCCTCACAAAGTGCTGCTTGTGGCGATGGAGGATCTCATATCGGTTGCGTCTTGACTCGTCCTGATTTACTACCCCATTTCCCTTCCTCAGGCTGGCACTGAATGGATCATCACCATGCAGTGGCGTGCACAGATAGACAATAGGTGGCCCTCTAGACAGCAATGTTCCCTTTTGAAGAGAAAAAAGTTCTTTTTTTTTGGTACAGTGTACTGTACAGTATGTGGACCATGGTCTCTCTCTAGGTCGTCCTCAGACGAGCCCTCCATCGTCGTTTCCAGTCATCCCGGTTCTCCATAAATCTGGCCAGTTCGTTGGTACTTTGCGCTCCTGCGTCATTCTTGAGTACATCCACATATGTTAGCGTGGGACGTCCTCGTGGCCGGTGCCCGTGTGTTGGTTCCCACAGCACTAGTGGTGACATTGATCAATTCTTGATATATAATATTATATTAATATATTATTTATGCCCCAAAATCTATAAATCTCACACTATTAAGGCAACCAGGCCGGTTCCACTCGCTGCACAAGGTGCCCTTTTTTCACTTGAGCACCTGCCCCTCTAAATGTCTGTGCACGCCACTGTCACCATGCATTCTTGCATGCAGATCCTCGTGGGCGTTAGGTTATACTGCATGCTTCCACTACTACACTCCTCGCTAGAAAGGTTATAAAGTTTCAATATGGAGCCAGCTGGTTCAATAAAATACGTGGATCCTTTGTGAACAACAATATGAATTGGTCACATCATGTCGTTTTTTTGCCCTGCTAGTGGTGTCTGTCCGTCCATCAACCTACAGTAACTCTGTGGTTTTCAACCAGTGGTCCGGGGACCACCAGTGGTCCTTGACGGGGTTCCAGGTGGTCCCCACTCCCCAGTTAAATGATGTTGATAACCAAATGGACCCTTATTAGATCTTCAACTCTTGGGAGCGTAACATGAAACCAAATGGACCTGTCAGGGTTAAACACCTGCATTATAATGGGCCTTGATATGAAAAAGGTTGAAAAACACTGACTTAACTCTTTGGTCGCAGTACAATCTCAAAATCTACTGGCTGTATAGAAATGGAATTACATGTTTACATTCATGCTCTGCAGACGATGACCCTTACTGATTTCGGTGACCCCATGGCCTTTCCTCTAGTGCCACCCTTAGGCCAACATTTCCACTTGCACAAGATATCTCAAAATCTAATGGGCAGATTGATTGACTGACTGACCCTACTGACCCCACGGCCTTTCTTCTAATCAAGCGCAACCCCTTGTTTTCTGCTTTAAAGACACTTTGTAGGTTTATGTATTTTTATTCACCTTAAAGCTTTTGCTGTTATTGTGAATTTGTTAATTAATTGTTAATGAATTAATTTGTTAATTATATATTCACTATATGAATGTATAATAATAATGCCCACCTACACACGCACAAACACACTAATAATACATTTGGATCATTTAGCCCCACAGTGCACAGTGAGTGTGCTTGTGTAGTTTGTTGTGTCACTTGTACAAGTGAGGTTCTCCCCACGTCTGCACTTTACTCTTAAGCGATGCTGAACTTTGGGGTTGTATGGCATAGCTACTGTACAGTGACAAAATCCCACTTACTTGCCAGTTCAGGCAAGCAGAAAGTAAACTCCACAAACTCACAACTATTTTTGTTTTACTTGCCCCGGGCAATCAGGCAAGCCATTAGTGCCAACCCCTGCGAGGTATGAGTGACACCCTCATAAATAAGCAAGTTGTGGTCCAGTGAGAGCTCTGCTGCACAGAGAGAATCAAAGCCAGCAGCTGCGCCCTCGCAGGCAGGGAGGAGAAGGACAAACACTCAATGCTCATCTCTAGCACCTTGTCTGTAAAACACTGGTTCCCAAACGTTTTCATGTCAAGGACCCCCAAATGGGCACTAATTAGCCCGTGGACCCCCATTCTCAACCATTTTAATTTCAAGGACCCTCAGTTTAACATGTATTAATCTACGGACCCCCATTCAATGGCATTTCTATCTTTGAGACCCCGATGTTAACAACAAAGTGAAATATAACTTTAAGATGGATTTGGGACTCAGCAGAGGTAGAGGAAATGGAGCTCTCAGCCTTGGGCTTCGGTACATTTCCCAGGTTTTGTGTCTGCGATGTTTCCTCTGTAGCTGCAGAGGTATTGGTCATAATATTTTCAGAAATTGTGCACTTGTGTGGTGTGTGTGTGTAGCTACGTTAAAGTGCCTTTGAGCAAGGCACAAAGCTCATAAGCACATGAAGTCTTAGCATGAATACTGTGCATTTCAGTGATTGAACTGACAGCGTATGTTCTCTTCTCCTCAGTGGAAAGGAGAGATCCAGGAGTTTTGCCCCAACACCAAGATGCTGCTGGTGGGCTGTAAGTCGGACCTGCGAACTGACTTGAGTACACTGGTGGAGCTGTCCAACCACAGGCAGTCACCTGTCTCCTACGATCAGGTACACTGCTCTAAAAGTAACAGGCTATTTGTTTTAGTTTCAGCTATTAATAATAATAATATTGTATGTCTTTGACCGAATAGATTATTTGTATTAATGTATGTATGTATTCTTGTCTGATTCTGAAGTCAGCTGAACAGTCTCAAATGTTTTTTGTCGGAACTAAAGCCTGTGTTTTTAAATTCGGCCTCGTGACCAAAATGGGTTAAATGGAGGATTTATAATTTTGCAATGCCAATACAGTCATTACAACATATCACTCATGAATGAGTTGACATTGTGTTCTAGTTTACGTCACCCTTGATTGATCCCTTAAGGAAGGGAAATCCCTACACCATGGTGACACAATTCAATCCCTCTCTTGCCAAAAACACTTGGCATTTACCGTTCAATGGTGACTAAATTTGACCCATCCCCTCTCTCTCTTTCTCTCTCTCTCTCTCTCTCTCTCTCTCTCTCTCTCTCTCTCTCTCTCTCCTTCCCCCAGGGCTCTAGCATGGCTAAGCAGATTTCGGCGCCCTACATCGAGTGCTCCGCCCAGCAGTCGGAGAACAGCGTCAGGGACATCTTCCACGTGGCCACGTTGGCCTGCGTCAACAAGAGCGGCAAGAACGTCAAGCGCGGCAACAAGGCTGCCCGCTCCGCCAAGCGGATCTCTCACATGCCCGTGAGGCCCGACCTGGCGGCGGTCGTCACCTCCGACCTCCGCAAGGACAAAGCCAAAAGCTGCTCGGTCATGTGATCGGGGCGGACTCAGACCTGAGGTTGGGGGAGGGGGGTGGGGTATATGCCAAGGAAGACAGAGCACAGGATGGTAGCTGGCAGGTGAATGCCCCTTCCTTCATCCTGAAGTGTTTTTTTTTTTTAATACGCTCCATCCCATGCTGGTGGAAAACACTGTGCAAATGAAAATGAGAACTCTTCAGTCTCTTTTCGACTACAAGAACTAAGTGAACCGTGTCGTGTAACGTTTTTTTGATTTGATTCCATACGCTTCTTGGAAGTTCTGTGAACCCAGAACTTCGAAATGTTTTGTTTGTTTTTTATTTTAATGGTGAAAATAACTGATCTACAAGCTCACAATGAGTCATGTATAGCTTGTATTATCACTTTTTCTGAGGTTTCTTTTGTGTGTTAAGCGTGTACCTCCCAATTCACGGGTGGCTATGGTTACAACGGAAAAAAGAAGAAAAAAAATCACAGAATGTCACAGGTTCTGGAAAGTTTCAGGTTCTGGGTTACCTTTTTATAGCGGAAAAATAGTTTCTATTTCATTTTACACGTACTTACCTTCCCAGCGTCTCCACAAACCTCCCACACAAGAAGAGGAAGCTATCCGTCGACACGCTGCGCTCCAGGAAGTGACACGCTTCTACTGAGGCGGATGAAGAGAGGAAGCAGTCATGTCCTTTCCACAGGAATAGGAAATGGGTGGGGGGGGGGGGGGGGGGGGTCAGTAGTAGGGCTTCTCTTGTAAAAGTAAGGTTATGACAACATGTTTTGGACTAGAGCCAAAGCTGCTTACATTGGTCAGCTGACAGGCGAGTTTGCAAGTCAGACCACCTGGGACACATAAATGGACCTCATTTGCACTGGATTAAAAGGCTCCAAAGTTCAGTGAAGTTTTGAACTCGTTCAATCTCACACCACCTCCTGTAACTGTAAAATAGTCTACCAATTACAAACTAATCAGATTTTGTCAAAATTTGGGACAAAAAAATTACGTTCATTAAATGTTATTGCCCCCACCTCCCATATTTCTTGACATGTTTGTATTGTATTATCTGGACAGGTTTCAACCAAATATAAAAGGCATGCTGTTGTGTTGGGAGCTGAAAAGCTCTATTGATCAGGGTAGTACAGATTAGAAGCTATAGAATTATAATTCTTTGCCAGCCAGTCACCCATTGTATGTCCATTCATCTGAGCTCAGCGTCTCTGGCTGTTCAATGACATTCCACTGTTAACATACAGCAGATTGTGTACATGCTGATATGAATGGGGTCCTTTCTGCTAGAGGTGCTCCGGTCAGCTTTTTGGGGACCGATCCCGATCTCACAATCGGCCGATACCGATCTTGTGCGTAAGGGGAACATTTGAATATTTCCAAAACCGACGTCAAAACTGTTCCTGTGTGTAGGGAGGAAGGGGAGAATATTTATGCCTGTCACAAAGATGCAAAATTATAGTATAGAAGTATACTATATTATTGACTTTTATACCACTTAAATTATATAAAAGATCGGTTTCTCCAGATCGGGTAAATTGCCGATCACCGATCGAGTCATTTGGAGTGAAAGTCAGCCGATCACCGATCGATCACCGGTGGCCGATGGATCGGAGCACCTCTACTTTCTATTATATTGTACTGCTGAGCCATTAGGTACTAAAAAGGTAGCTGCACACTACACCAGAACAACCAAAGTCAGTTCGGCTCCCCGAGCCGAAAGAAACGTCTTGACAGACTGATTGCATTTCTTACTGCCTCAAAACACAACTGTGTTCTGGAAGCCAGAACCCGCACATGGCGTCCACCACGGCTTGGTGGTGGCAGTGTGTACCGTACACTACAGACAGCAGCACTGCTGGAACCCGATAAAATAATACCTGGATTTGGCATATCGCGACGTTGTTGCGTTTATGAATGGTCACTAAAGAGAGATTTCACAGAGGTGTCTGTGCCTCCTGGAAGTTGACTCGGGTCTCTTCCCAACTACCTCTGCTTGTCGCTGGCTTCACTGCTGACAGAATGAGCTTGAAGCTGGGCCGAATGAATGCAGAAACTGAACCAAAAACTGGTTCAGGTGCTCACAACATGTCGGAGGCACAGAACACCCAAATTTAGTTCAGATCCTTTCCACCCGAACCTCTGAATATTGTAGTTTCGGACCAGCCGAACCGAACAAATGTATTCTGGGGTATAATTTACTGGGCTTAAGTCGCCATCTAAGAAATGTTTGTGGATTTTACTATTCGACTATATGGGTCGATTTGCACCATGACATATCCATACAATTTTCCAGGATTTTTGAAATATTGAAATATTTCTGTTGACTAGCCCTAGAAACCAAATAGTCCACTAATTGAGTAAGCCAGGTGAGCTCGTACATTCAAAATAACATGGGCATTTAAGATTAAAGAGTTCTAATTTGTCAACGACAGTTCTGCAAGAGGGTAAATTAATAATAAAAGCTATTGATGCACTTTGTTATGAGGCCAAACATGCTTGGCTAAAAGGCTTGACTCCAACACTTTCAAATACACGAGATTATTAGTATTTTGTATTTTATTCCTGATCTGAATTCTGGGATGTGTTGTGTTGTCCTCGTGTACATTACCTTTTTTTATTTGTATTGTTTTTGATTGTTGATGCCACTTTTTAATGTCTTTCCCCAATGATGTTGCCACGATATTTATTGACTTGTATATTCTCCCTTTTGAATAAATGCAAACTTGATTAAGTAGAGGTGTATTTTGTGTTTATTGGTGGGCTGTAAGCTGTCCTTGTAAAAGTAACAATATGGTGCTTTAATAGCAGCTGTGGTGGATTTACTTTCCTTTCTTCAGTTTGCAATCCTATTGCTATAACCACGCAGAAGTAATGCTGTAGCCAAGGTGACCTTGACAAAAAACACTTAATTACACACTTATTTTGCACAGAAAAATGTTTTTTCTAAACTTTTCCGATCTTGTAAATAGGTTATTTTCTTTAGATTAACTATGAAGTATTGTATACTATATGATTAACCACTCAGTGGTCAGTGGAACACACAGCTCTAGAGGTGTGCAATGCACATGACATTATAACAGGGTGTTGCTTTGAAATAGCTTAATAATGCTTTGCTTAATAATTTGCTCCAAACGTGTAAAAAAATAAATTCATCTTATAGGCTGGTGAACCAATAGGGAGCCGGCATCGGTTTTCAGCACTAGTTTGAATCTGCGCCTCTAGTCCTTGGAAAGGGCTCATTCTTTAAGGCTAGTCAGTGACGGAATGGAAAAACTGTTTTCTCTATTTATCACACAATGACTTGGCCATACTGTACACATGAGAGCTGAACGCCTAATGTATTTGTGATGGTAATGTGTCAGGTGTGCCATGGGTGAATATCACGTACACCTGTCCTACATACAGCCAGAAGTCAGAAATGCTAATGCTATTTGGAAGGAAACCAGTCATCATCCCATGTGGTAATTTAGCTTTTATACACATACATACACAGCTTACTGCAGTCCATTGAAATGTTCCATTCACTGACCCTGTCAAAGAGAGCTATATAGATCTTTTTAATACTACACAGTAAATGTTAATTTAATTCTAAAGGTGTAAATTCCAAATGGTAGGGTCCATTTGGTTCCATTTTTACACTTTCAAGTTGAATTGAGATTGAGAATTTGATTGAAGACCCATTTAGGTCAAGACGTGTAATGAAATTTAGGCTGACCCAGAAAATGTAATAAGTAAGGAATCTCGTTAAAGCGTTCAAAATGTTAACTGAACACCACCCTGATGTTCTCCCAGCCACCCACACTTCCCATGGGTGAAGGCCTGTTAGTCCACCCATAGCCATGTCATATGATGTCCAACATTATGCAGCCATGTTAAACCGTTATGTAAGTTCAGGGGGTGAAGTGAGCTAATCGATTGATTGCAGATGTGCTGGCAGTGATTTCCATCAGGGTCCTCCCAAGGCTGCGTGGTTTTAAATGGTTTGCAGCTGCTGTGTTCATTGGTTAACCCTGGTGTCCCAATGTTGGGCATATTATTATCATGATGACAATTGACAATAACAAAAAATCGCACAGCTCAAGGCTAACCGATTTCATATGAAAAGAAAAGTCTAACATAACAAGCATCCTTTCCTGTTCATGCACATCATACAAAGCCTGGCTTCACTTTTGCAGCTTTTGTCCTCACAGGCACAGAAGAAAGAAATCAATCGCAGAAAATGAGATTGGTGAGTCTTGTCAACATATGTAACAGGAAAGATAAATGCTTGCACATATGTCTGTCTTCGAGCCCATTACAATGATGGTTGATGGCCCCAGGCTGTACGCCTATTAAAAGTTAATATAGCTAGGAGGATATACCAATTCCTAATTGGACAGATGTGTTAGTTTTACAAATAACCCATTTACCTATCGCATGAATAACCCATCCATTACATGAAATATACAGAGACAAATACCTTGAATCCAACATTTTAATAGTCAACCTTCTTCCTCGATTTTGAATAACCATGTTGTGATATTGTCTCTCGGATAAGACCATTTCTGATTAATTGTTTTAATACCAAGGCTGGATATCATCTGTAAGTTCTAGTAGAGGATACCTGGATTTACAACTAAGTTTATATTTCAGGCCTGAGAGAAAGCAGCAACCTAACCCATTTTGGGCGGGAACCCCTTTTGGTGTTAGCATTATGTTGTGCTTTAGCTATTGAAGAATAGCAGATCTACAAGCCCATGGCGCTCCACCGAGTGGCGCGCTACAAGCTTGTAGGTCTGCTATTTTTGAAAAATCGACTGACATAGAAACATAGCTTTTTCAGAAAACTGTCAGGATGTAGAAGACATTTTTAGAATCTGATCTCAGGGTGAATTGGCCACAACTGTCTTTTCAATCTTGGTTACTAAACAAAACCACTTCATGAACAGTTACGTCATAAGCAACTAGCACTCGATAATGGAAAGATTATACCTCACCCACAGACGTCGACCACTTTCAACCTGACAACCCTTATGTTCGCTTTTATTACAAAATAGTGAAAATAGCACATATAAAAGCTCACACCGTATCAGAAAGGGACGTGTTGTGAAGATCACCATTTCCATTTGCTGAAAGGAGTTGCAGCCCATCAGCACAATACTAGGACATGCACTGCACACCACATTGTGTAACTTCTTTCACAACCTGCATAGTACTGTCTATCAATAGCACTCAGAGATTATTTCTTTCTTTCTTTCTTTTATATTTTTGTTCTTACATTCATTTCATTGATTTAAGCCCGCACGCACGCACGCACGCACGCACGCACGCACGCACGCACGCACGCACGCACGCACGCACGCACACACACACACACACACACACACACACACACACACACACACACACACACACACACACACACACACACACACACACACACACACACGTCTCCTCCGTAGCCAGCTGGGACAGAGGCAGGCCATGAGCATGGAGATCAATAGGTCTCAACTGGTGGGGCATTGTTCCCCCAAATCCCCTCGCCTTTACATAATCAGTCATGCACAGCTGTAAAATAGAGACAGGCTGAATCTGAAACAATGGCTGTTTTTACAGGAAAAACTCATGTTGTGGTGCTACTGCTGCTTGGCATGAAAAGGGAACAAATCTTGAGAAGGAAAAAAAGCGTGAGAAAAATTACGTTCCCTGCTGTTTTGAGACAGACACACAAGCTGCTGCGTGTAATGAATGAAAGCAATCTGGACTGTGACAAAAGTAACTGATGCTATGTGAATGAAGTAGATTAATTTCAGCAGCTGAAACAATCAAGACATCGGAGCATGAATGAAGAAATCTGGCTACAGTTGGATATTGAGATATTTTGATCAATCCTAAGAACTGCCATTTAAATAAATAAACAAACTACTGTATTTCGTGCGTGCGTGCGTTATGGTGACATTCCGATCAGATTTACACAAGTGCTTGGTACTTGGTAGTGTTTCTCAACCAGTGGTTTGGGACCCACAAGTGGCCCATGTGTGTCTCCCTCATCCACATAAATATAGAATGTAGAACAGAATAGAACAGAATGTTAAGTTACAGTTACAGTGTCCTCCCAGAGATCGGGAGGTCGGGATTCAATTCCCTGGATGGGTAATAAATACCAAAGTCTATAAAAATGGGTCCCAAAACCCAGTGCCCCTCTGGTTGACATTCAGCATCAACTCAGTTGGATTGGGGTGAGTCCATATGACATTATACTGTACTTGTGCCATGGCTTGGGGATGTACTTGTATGTCAAGCTGCTAGTTGTTTTCCTTCTGGGCCAGGTCAGAGATCATCAAACAAAGACTAGTCGTAAGACACCTATGATGAAAACAAAGGAAATGCTATGCATGATGGCATAGGTGTCTGTAGTACTCTCTCTGAATGAGAGAGATACTTAACTTGACTTCAGTTCTATAAGCTGTATCCACTGTGATTAACCAATACATAATTTTGCTATGATTCCATGCTTTCATAGAAAGAAAAAATCACACCCGTGTGAACTGAGTGGTGCAAAAAAACGTGATCGGGACATCCCTAGTTGTACGTTTTGCAAGTTGGATGATGATGGTCTGATTATGTCTGAAAGAGCAAGAGAGATAGAGAGGGAGAGAGAGAGAGATAGAGAGAGAGAGAGAGAGAGAGAGAGAGAGAGAGAGAGAGAGAGAGAGAGAGAGAGCGAGAGAGAGAGACCACAGCAGTGTGTGGAAGTCAGGCCAGGTTTCAACCCCCACCGTTGTTCACACTCTATGGCTCAGCTACTTGGCTGTGAGCATGTTCACACTCTGTTAACTGTGGCCCAACTCCTCTCCTCTCCTCTCCTCTCCTCTCCTCTCCTCTCCTCTCCTCTCCTCTCCTCTCCTCTCCTCTCCTCTCCTCTGCTCTCCTCTCCTCTCCTCTCCTCTCCTCTCCTGGTCTGCCATATGTCTGGTCCTCAGTGTGGGCTGGCGCAGACCGCTGACCTTCCAGGCCGCTGCTCTCTGTGCCATCTGGCTGCTGGCATGGCCTTGTTGGCCAGAGGCCAAATGGTGATTCACTCAGTACATGTCTGAGCATGTTGCCAAGGGACAGTCCTGCTCACCAGATGTAGCCACACTTCGCTGCTTTACCCCGTGACATTCCCCGACTGAGCCCACCACCGCTTAAACCCAGCTGGAGTTGAATCCTGGTGCAGGCGCTGTAAGATACTTATATAGTATGTGTAATCACAGAGATCAAAGAGCTATGAGACTTGAGTTGTTTATTATTCAGCGCGGGCAACGGAACTGAACACTGACAGGTACGGTGACACATGAGGGACAAACTAGACAGTGCCTACGGAAGCCCGAAAGGCACAATACATTACATCTCCCTTCTTCAGCAAAGAAAGCTATTAGTGCAAATAGAACAATTGTATTGTACAGTGTATAAACAACATAACCCAATGTCTGAGAATCAACTGAAGTTACAATACTGACTCGGAAGGAGAGGTCACTAGTACATCACTTCCAGCAGGCATCTTTACCATGCCTGTCCCTGACTGGTAAATTAACTTCAGTATTTATCAAATTACAAGTCCAGCCTATCAGGGGGTTTCACAATTCTGCCCCGTCTGGTTCTATACAGTTCACCTGGTTGGCCTGGCTGGGCTTGCACAGATCTCGGTGGCTCACCACGTAGCGAATGGCGGGGCGATCTCGGCGGCTCCCCACGTGGGGAAGGGTGCGGTTCTGGAAGGTCTAGAGGTCGTGTCGGCGGTGCCAGATCAGGTAGTCCGGTCCACGGCACGTTGAATGTCTCATGTCGTGACGTGTTGGCGGCCGGAGTGCTGGTGCAAATGTGTTGACTGTTTCGGCGGAACAGCCTGCCTCCACTCTCAACAACATAAGAATGCGGAGCGCTGTGTGGTTGAAGTACGACTCCAGGGGTCCATCTGCGGTGTCCAGGATACGGTGCCAGTCGGACCTCGTCTCCAGGCTGTAGGGAAGTGCGAAGGTTAGCCGCTCTCTTGCGGTCATAGTAGAACTTCTGTGCGTCCTTGGTCTTGTCGAGCAGGCGCTTGACTTTCAGGGTGTCATAGGCCATAGGCGTGAGTAGTGCACGAGCAGCAGGCAGGTTGTTGCGAGGCCTTCTGCCCATGAGCAGTTGAGCTGGCGACAGGCCTACTGACTCCAGTGGAGTCGTTCTGTAATCCAGTAGTGCAAGGTGCTTGTCTGGCGCTTTACTCCATAGTCTCTTGACTGTCTGCACTGCACGCTCTGCTTCACCATTAGAGTGCGGCGTGTGTGGTGATGACGTTTTGTGCAGTATGCCATAACTCTTGCAGAACTCTTTGAATTCCTCTGACGAATATTGAGGCCCGCCATCTGTCCGGAGAATGGATGCAATTCCGTGCCTGGCAAACTGAGCCTTCAGAGCCCCAATTGCAGTTCTGCTGCGCATGTCTTTTAGTTCATCTACTTCGATGTATTTCGAGTAGTAATCCACCAACAGTATGTAGTGTCTGTCTTCAAACTCGAACAGGTCTGAGGCCACCTCCTCGAATGGTAGCTCTGGTGTTTCTGTCGGTTTGAGCGGCTCTCTGGGAAGCCTGTTTTGGATCTCGGCACACTTGGAGCAATTTCTGACCATATTCTCTATTTCGGCACTCATGCCTGGCCAGTATAGCACTTCACGAGCTCGCTGCTTGCTCTTCACCACACCTAGATGAGACTGATGTATGAGCCTCAACATGTTGGCTTGCATTGTGGGAGGCACCACAATACGCATGCCCTTGTACACAATGCCATCAGACACAGCTAGTTGGCTCCTTGAGTCCCAGTACGGTATAACTGGAATGGGCACCTCTCTTCGGCTGTCTGGCCAGCCTTGCTGAATTGTCTGCTGGAGAAGGCTGAGCTCCTCTTTCGAGCATTCTTGCAGTTCTGTATATTTTTGCTCACTCACTGACACGAAGTTGAGCATGGAGACACACTCTAGGCTACCTGCCTCTGGTGTGCTATCCTTCAGCTGTGCTCTGGACAAGGTGTCAGGCAGCTCCATGTCCTTCCCTCTTCTGTACATGACCGTGATGTCATACCACTGAAGCCGCAGGCGCATTCTCTGGATGCGCATGGGAGTAGACAGCAGCGGCTTCTTGTAAATATCCTCCAGTGGCTTGTGGTCATTGTATACGGTGACGTGTTTCCCAAATATGTAATGATGAAACTTAATGCAGGCATGAACAATGGAGAGCATTTCCTTCTCAATTTGCGCATAGCGCGTCTCTGCATCAGTCAGCGATCTGGATGAGAAGGCAACAGGCTGATTGTCCTGCAGTAACACTGCTCCCAGTCCAAAGCTGCTAGTGTCGCTGTATATCTCTACAGGCTTGGCTGTGTCATAATACTTCAGCACCGGAGGGTGCGTGCATAGCTGTTTCAACATGTCGAACGCTTGCTGTTGCGCTGGCTGCCATCTGAACTCGACGTCGCTCTTCAGTAGCTGACGCAGTGGAGCGTCTACCTCACTTAGGTTCGGGATGAATTTTGACAGGTACGTTACGAAACCCAGGAAACGACGGACACCGTCCTTGTCCGTTGGCGGTGGCATGCACCGTACTGCTTCAGTTTTCACAGGGTCTGGCTTCAGACCATCCGCTGTGATTAGGTGACCCACATATGGCACTGCTGACTGACGAACATGACACTTGTCAAAATTAAGTCTCAGATTGTAGCTCGTGGCTCTCTCGACCACTTTGCGGAGTATTGCGTCGTGCTCATTCACTGTGGGTGCGGCAATCAAGATGTCGTCCATGACACCTGTGGCTCCATCAATTCCTTCCAGCATCTGGTCCATGATGCGCTGGAATATTTCAGGTGCGCATTTGATCCCGAAGGGCAGTCTCAGCCATCTGAACCTCCCTATAGGAGTGTTGAAGGTTGTGAGAAAAGATGATGCTTCATCCAGCTCTATCTGGAGGAACCCAGATTTAGCATCCAAGACTGAGAATACTTTTGCACCCGGTATGGTGGAAATCACCTCTTCTACGGTGCGCATTGGGTGGTGCTCTCGTTTGATTGCTTTGTTCAGGTCACTTGGATCAATGCAGATTCTTATCTTGTCCTTGCGTGTGACGACCACCATAGAACTGACTGGGCTGGTCCACCTTTGTGATGTGACCATCTCTCACCATCTCAGCCAGTTTATCTCTTATCTTTTCCCTGAGCGCCGCAGGTTGTCTGCGTACTGGATGCACAACGCCCTTTGCATCCGGATCAATTTTTATTGTGTATTTGCCGGGCAAGGTCCCCGTAGTGCGTGTCAACTCTGGAAAATCACGCAGGCCCATGGGCACATTTTGTGTCAGTGTGGTGTCATTGGCTGTGCTCACCTTGTTAATTTTCGCACCCTCCTGCAGGGAGTTCAGTCGAATAATTAGGCCTAAAGCCTCAGCTGTAGCACCACTGAGCACATTCTCTTGAGCAATGTCCATTATCTCCAGCTCTGCAATGACTTCACGGTCCTTGTATTTGAGTGGAAAATCAACTTCAGCAACTGGTCTCAGCCTGTGGTTTGAATAGGAGCGCAGTATTCTGTTGGAGCGTTTTAGCTCTCCTCGGTGCTCTAGTAGCTGGTAACTGTTTAGAGTCAGTGTGTTGCACTTCGCACCGGTGTCAATTCTAAACTGCACCTCCTGAGACAGAACACATATGTTTACCACCCACTTGTCATCTGCCACTATGGCTACTGGAGCCTCCTCCTGTGTCAGGCTTATATCCAGTACCTCTTCATCCGGTGGGTCCTCTTCAGCTGACTCCACACTCACTGAGCTCATGCCACGGCTGCGACACACTGCTGCCCAGTGGTTTGATTTGTGACAGAATGAACATGTGGAGCCCTGTGCTGGACATTTTCCCTGGTTCCACTGATGTTGGGGGTGTTTCCCACATTTTGGGCATATGGCTTGATTTCCTGCTGTCTGTCTCTGCTGCTGAAAGGGTCTCGACTGTACATAGCCCTGTGGCTTTTTATTGTAGACTGTGGACTTTGATTTGGTGGACACTGTTGACACTTGTGCATCCTCCTCCCTGACAATCATCATTTGCTTTTGTGACATTTCAAACTGCTGGGGAATCTCTATGGCTTTGGCCAGTGTCAGGTCCTCACCTTTATCTAGCAGTCTTTCCTGGACACGTTTTTCTCTCACTCCAGCTATTATTGCATCAATAAGCATGTCATCTGAGTCTGCATACTCACAGTCCATCAGCAGCAGCTTCAAATCCTTCACAAAGTGGTCAAAGCCCTCTGCAGCACTTTGTTTCCTCTGCTTGAATCGATGCCTTGCTATTCTCTTATTCTTTCTTGGTCTTATGTAGATGGCAAACTTATCCAAAACTTTGACCGGATCCTGTTTCTCACCGTCGCCCCAGTTCAACGTCCTGTAGATTTCTCTGCCTTGCTCGCCGATCCACGTTCCGAGCCAGCCCGCACGCTGTTTAGCTGCCAGCTCTGACAGGGGGCCGTCGAAAACGAAATCAACGTTGCTGCGGAATCTCTCAAATTCTTGATACAAATCGGCTGCTTCCCAGTCAATCTTGGGGTGTTCAAATGCTGTGGAAGCCATAGTTGCGCGGGTTGTTCTTGTCTCGTTTCTGACACCATGTAAGATACTTATATAGTATGTGTAATCACAGAGATCAAAGAGCTATGAGACTTGAGTTGTTTATTATTCAGCGCGGGCAACGGAACTGAACACTGACAGGTACGGTGACACATGAGGGACAAACTAGACAGTGCCTACGGAAGCCCGAAAGGCACAATACATTACAGGCGCAGGGTTTCCAGCTTTTGTCTCTGTAATACAGACCCACCACAGCTGAGTCCACGTCCTGGCTTTGACCCAGCCATCAACCAAATGTTTTGTCCTGTTGAGTTGTCTCTTCGATCTGTTCTCCAGTTCAGATCTCCTCTCTGCTCTCCCACGTACTCCTCTGTTTTCTTTTCTTGTCCCAAGCCCATATACAGTAACTGCAGGCATGACATTAGTACATATCATTCACTTATAGTAGGGGCGGAAGTGGCTCAGGTATAGAGTGACTGGATGGGAACCTCAAGGTTGAAGTGAACCCGGGCTCCCCCAGAGTTAGTGTTGAAGTGTCCTTGAGCAAGACACTGAACCCCTAATTGCTCCCGATGAGCAGGTTGCAGGTGCCTTGCACATGGTTTCCGCCGGCATCGGTGTGTGTGAATGGGTGAATGTAATGCACAATCTCTGTAAAGCGCCTCTCTCATTTATAATACATTCAATGTTCTTTTTATTTTTTGCTGTATTGGCAGCCACAGCCCCTGGCTGTGTGGTGCCCATGATGAATCCAGGCTTATGGTCCACACTCCACAAATCTGGATCTCAGATAATCCACAATCCAGCCTGCATCAGTCAGCTTGAATGTGCATACTGCATAGTGATTCAGACCTGAGCTGGGATCAAACCGCCGTCTCCCACACCTACTGTGCCAAGAGAGCTGAGCCCGATTAGCAGAGTTGTTGTGGCCGCATGTCTTGTCTGGGGCATTACATCATGTGCGTGCTGCGTGCATGTCTTTTTTGCTTTGTGTCATTTGCACACGCGCATGCATGTAAATCTACATAGTTAATTTAATGGAAAATGAGGTGAACAAAGGAGAGAGAGAGAGAGAGAGAGAGAGAGAGAGGTCGATCCCTCTCTCATTCTCTGCTACAATAACTCTGTATTCAACATCCTACTGTACCTTGCCCTTATTGTCCAAGCAGTAATAACGGGAAAAACGGACTTGTCGATGTTGTCATGCATGTGTGACTCATTCTGAATTGGAAGCGAATGTCTTGGAAATTTGCTGAATGAAACCTTGTTTGTTTAACCTTGCAAATTGTGCCAGATCGAGAATACATGTCTTTGCTACGCACTGTGGATGCAGAGAGTGAGTAGGCTGTGTACACCATGTTCAATATGGCACATTATCATCGGCTGCTGAAGGCCATTTTCTGGATTCTGGACACTTACACAGTACACATAATAAAAGGCTTTATAACACAACAAAAAAAAGAAAATCAATGTTTTAAAGATCATTTTTGTGATCAAGCAAGTTTTGTATTAATACAAATCTATATTTTTGGCTCCAGGACACTTTGCCATAACTGTTGGGGGTTGAATTTGGCATGCTCTCTGTGTTATGACCCCCCCCCATCTAGATGGTGGGGTGATGGGGGCAGAGGGGGTCAAAGCTCAATGGTGTCTCCTAGGGATCCTTCAGTTGGTGATGGAGCATCAGGGTGGAGGTGTCATTAACATAATTGTTCATCAGTCCAATTATCCCGTTTCCAGAGAGGGGAGTGAGTATGTAGAGTGTAGACTCACCAATCAGGTTACACTTGTAACCATGCACTTGTGTTAAAAATATGTAAAGAGCATGGTTCCACATGGAACCGTTTAGACAATTTGACATCAGAAGATATTCATTTCCACATACAGGACACTTGTTATGGGTTAGTCCTGTCTGCACTCTATCACAAAAGAACAACGATAATAGTCTCTTTGATCCTCTAATTAAAGATGGAGTGCTGTGGATTGTATGGGTGTGGCCACATAAAAACATACTTTTAACACTTTCTGTACACTTTTTTGAAAACAAATCTTTCCTCTACTATAATCATTGTACCTGATGTTTTAGGGGGGGGAAAGTCACGACACTACCTCTTTATTATTATAAAGATTATACTGATCATGACAATACATTGTGACAATGGACAATTGCTTTTCACTTCATGGCTCAATGTTGCCTTAACATGTGCATTGCACAGTTTTCAAGTCATTTTGAAGTCATGCTTTGGAAAATCACATCAAGTACACTATGAGAACCGTCCAAAGGTTAACACCCCGAGTGGCATGAACGGAGTTCTCCGTCCTATCAAATAGTAATGCTCGACCCACAGGACGGAGATTAATAAAAGGACAGAGATTGATATCAAAACCGATCGCATAGCTCCACAGGCTGGGAGCGTCTGTTGGGCAACATTCAATTGTCGCGGTCCCGTCACTAGTCGCGTTAGAATTAATCATACCTCCTGTTGTTGTCGATCGCCTCGGGGGTGTTTTGGCTACATCTAGCTACTTCAGCTACATCCGGGATAGCGCCTGGTGCGTTGTTAAATGTGCTCCGTTGCTGCAAATCGCTGGGCGCTCTGATTTAATGGTCCTAAATACCCCCGGGCGTTAAACGTGTTAAACAGGTCAGAGCACTATTATGGACGTTTAACCACTTCAACCCCAGCATCTGTATCAAGCTCATAACACATTGCAGCGCAACTCTATGTGAGCTTGTCGATCAGCGATTTTTTTGAAATGTTTCGCCATCATAACAGAAAACACACACTTTGACTAATACAGAACCCTGACGGGATTCCGGTCAACCATATATGGTTTAAAGTGTTTAAATTGGGTCTGTCAAGGTACTGTCAAGGTCAGGCGATATACTGTAGGACACAGCCAGTCAAACACACGAGCATGTGCGCACATGCACACGCACATGCACACGCACACGCACGCACACACACACACACACACACACACACACACACACACACACACACACACACACACACACACACACACACACACACACACACACACACAGTAGGAATGAAAGCATGTTGAGATTAGAAGTGAGTCTGTGAGCCTTTACTGTGCTTATCAGCGGTGTGCAGCTTACTGCATCCTCACATATCAGTCATCTCTTAGCAAAGGCAAGGGTTGTACGTGGGAGAAATCATCTATATAGGTGACACAGACCATGCTATCACATGAGAAGAAAGGAAAGAGTGTATCTCCAAAGTGCTTTCCCGTCCAGGCAGATGACGGAAAATTATTATTAAATAAAGTATATACAAAAGGTCTGGTTGCCTTGAAAGACAACTGGAATCTGACACGTATCTGGAAGTTGGTGAAGCTTAATAAATACTGTAGGCCTAGAGATTTCAGAATGCATATTGTTATGATATTTCTTAGGACACGCTGACAATATAATACAAGAATCGATGCATCATTCATATCTCCTGCTCACATACATGTCCTAAACTCACAACACAATGAATCTACCTACCTGGATTCAAATAGAATCCAACAGACGTTTCTTGGCAAAGCAGTTCTCTCATTCTTACTTAATATTCTGGTGACATCTTATCTTGCTTTACTAGGATACTCCACTCAGACATCTCATAACAATGTGAGCTACTCAGAACAGAACAGAGTCATAAAAATTAACGATTAATTGATAAAGAATTTATAATGAAACAGGGAATATGAATTGTATAACATTTCCATTACAGGGTTCAAGCTGTGGGGTGTAGTCAAGTGTACCGTTATGTGCTATATTTGTTCCAAAGTTTTGGGGGAAAAAAGCATATATAGTGCGGCAGTTAAGCTCATCATAATGGAAGGTATTGTGCATTTTATGACTAAAGCATGAAACTTTCTACAGTGTTTCTATATACTATGAAGTTTGTTTTCAGACGTGGAACCACTTCTGAGTTGATGTCTGTAACTCGTTAGAGGCTGTACACATATCGGGTTGTCAAAAACATGCATTTTTCCCTTTTTTGCAGGCACAAAGACAGTATATCAATAAGAAGAGTTCTGGAACCCACTAGTCATCATCAAATTGCTTTAATAGGTTAAATTAACAGTAGAAAATATGTCAATTGGGTTTCATGGGTCATTAGGTCACACAAACACCTCACATAAACACAGACACAGAAATCGGATTTTCAACCATTTGTGTTCAATTGGATTGAGCATTTGACATCTCTTCTTTTATGACTAAAGCATGAAACTTTCTACAGTGTTTCTATATACTATGAAGTTTGTTTTCAGACGTGGAACCACTTCTGAGTTGATGTCTGTAACTCGTTAGAGGCTGTACACATATCGGGTTGTCAAAAACATGCATTTTTCCCTTTTTTGCAGGCACAAAGACAGTATATCAATAAGAAGAGTTCTGGAACCCACTAGTCATCATCAAATTGCTTTAATAGGTTAAATTAACAGTAGAAGATATGTCAATTGGGTTTCATGGGTCATTAGGTCACACAAACACCTCACATAAACACAGACACAAAAATCGGATTTTCAACCATTTGTGTTCAATTGGATTGAGCATTTGACATCTCTTCTTAACATATCCTATTTGCAGTAAAGAGTGTCTACCATGCAATGACATTATTAGAGAGGCCTAACAGTCTCCTGAGCATGAACAAAGGGCAGTACACTTGAGGGCAGACCTTTTGCACTTGCATCGCTTCGTGCACCCTTTCTTGCAACCACAATGTATCAGTTCATAGCAGCTCTGTGAGGCTTCTGGAAGGGTGGACCACAGTGGCTGCCATCCCAATTCTTCTTTCACCCAGCCCCAATCAGAAGGGCTAGGCTGGATGAAGGGAATGGCATAGAAGCCACATTGATGACCAACAGTGCACAGTGGCACAAGTCCTGTCGAGTAAGATACAATCAAACCAAACTGCAGCGACGGCGGAAGTCTCTTTTGGCCTTGGTGAACATGATCCTGGATGGGGCCAACATCAAACACCAGACTCAGCGTCTGGAAAAAGGAACTTCTACCGCTGCTCTTTCAATCTCACAGCTGTTGGTTTTCAGTGTCAAACATACACGAGCAGAAAAGTCATCAGGTACAGTACGTCACAACCGTAACCGTGAAACTCCACTTCCTCTGTATGTGGCAATGAAAGTCCATGCTGTCACACGCAATAGAGGGCTAATTGACACTCTCTTCAGTCTGGGTATGTGTGTGGCATATGATCGCCTGCTGCAGGTGTCAGCTGACATTGCCAATGGAGTCTGCCAGCGTTTCATAACCGTGAAACTCCACTTCCTCTGTATGTGGCAATGAAAGTCCATGCTGTCACACGCAATAGAGGGTTATTGCGTGTGCTGCTCTGATGAGGTCCATTGAATGTCTTATCATGGCAGCAGAGTGTACGTTGTCCAGGAATAAAGGCAATAGTGCATTGATGGCTGCAGGGGGGATTACTGTCTGCTGGATGTGAGCATGATAGGCAGACCATGACACCCAGGTTGCCTGGTTGGTTTCTGGATCATCCAAGGCTGCCTTCACAGTTCTCAACCACCCATCTTCTTCTTCTCTTGTTCTTGCTATCAAGACTTTGTCTCCGATGGTTTGTCTCCGAGCAACTGGTGGCACATTGGTGTAGGCTTGTGGCAGTGGCATGAATGACCTAGTGGATAGAGTGGACTGGTTAATCACAAGCACACCACGGTCAGAGCCTACACTTTCATGTGTAGGGTGCTGCATCAAGGAGATCCCAGTGCCATGAAAGGAGTCCTTTGCTGTTCCAGAGCTCGGATTGTGGTCAATATTGTCCTCCGCAGCTGTTGTGAAGAGTCCATTGCGCATTTCTTGCGGGCACACAACATCTTCTGCCATGAAACGCTGGCAGACTCCATTGGCAATGTCAGCTGACACCTGCAGCAGGCGATCATATGCCACACACATACCCAGACTGAAGAGAGTGTCAATTAGCCCTCTATTGTGTGTGACAGCATGGACTTTCATTGCCACATACAGAGGAAGTGGAGTTTCACGGTTACGGTTGTGACGTACTGTACCTGATGACTTTTCTGCTCGTGTATGTTTGACACTGTTGAAAACCAACAGCTGTGAGATTGAAAGAGCAGCGGTAGAAGTTCCTTTTTTCAGAAGCTGAGTCTGGTGTTTGATGTTGGCCCCATCCAGGATCATGTTCACCAAGGCCAAAAGAGATGTAGGTACAGACTCCTTCTGACAGTTAGGATGGAATGAGCCATCAAAGTTTAACTTCTTGGAAAACATCTCTCTCCGTACCACTTGTGCTGCTCTCACTAAATGCATGGCATCACGGTAGTGATCACAGGCCTTCTTGAGAGCATCTCCGATATCATCCTGAAATGTTAATAGTGTACAAGCCGTTAAATCCGGTAACTGAGACATAAGCCGGTTCTTCAGTCTGGTTGTGTGGACACGATAATCTACTGTAGCACCGAGCTGTTTAAGTCGTTCTTGGTACAGTTTACCCAGGTTTGCCAGTTTGAATACTGGGGCGCAGTCATCACCTTATACTTTCCTCCATAAAGGCCAATAACTCTGCGAAAGCAATACCATGCACCTGAGTCTCTTCCTCATGTCCATCCTTTGAATGAGCCTGTCTTGATTTGTTGTAGAGCATCCGGAGGCAGTTTCGATGATACTTTGCCTCGAGGGCTATCATGTCCCCAGGTGCAAGTTTGCCTAGTAACTCAGTGTCTTCCGTTTCCAAAGCAGCTTGTCTAACATTGAAGTCCAACTGTTTTGTTGAAGCCTCATGTACGTAAGTTTTTTTTGTTTAAAAGTCTGCCCTTTGTTCATGCTCAGGAGACTGTTAGGCCTCTCTAATAATGTCATTGCATGGTAGACACTCTTTACTGCAAATAGGATATGTTAAGAAGAGATGTCAAATGCTCAATCCAATTGAACACAAATGGTTGAAAATCCGATTTTTGTGTCTGTGTTTAGGTGAGGTGTTTGTGTGACCTAATGACCCATGAAACCCAATTGACATATCTTCTACTGTTAGTTTAACCTACTAAAGCAATTTGATGATGACTAGTGGGTTCCAGAACTCTTCTTATTGATATACTGTCTTTGTGCCTGCAAAAAAGGGAAAAATGCATGTTTTTGACAACCCGATATGTGTACAGCATGTAACGAGTTACAGACATCAACTCAGAAGTGGTACCACGTCTGAAAACAAACTTCATAGTATATAGAAACACTGTAGAAAGTTTCATGCTTTAGTCATAAAAGAAGAGATGTCAAATGCTCAATCCAATTGAACACAAATGGTTGAAAATCCGATTTTTGTGTCTGTGTTTATGTGAGGTGTTTGTGTGACCTAATGACCCATGAAACCCAATTGACATATCTTCTACTGTTAGTTTAACCTACTAAAGCAATTTGATGATGACTAGTGGGTTCCAGAACTCTTCTTATTGATATACTGTCTTTGTGCCTGCAAAAAAGGGACAAATGCATGTTTTTGACAACCCGATATGTGTACAGCCTCTAACGAGTTACAGACATCAACTCAGAAGTGGTTCCACGTCTGAAAACAAACTTCATAGTAGTGATGCACCGAATATTCGGCCGCAGAAAATATTCGGCAGAAAATGGCTAAATATGCATTTTCGGCCTATTCGGTTTCGGCCCAAATAGGCAGAAAATATATCACCGAATAGTGTATGCAATTAATGCATTCAAAGAGCTGAATAAATGTTTTATGGATCCATAATAGTGATTATTATTTAAGTTAAGTTTTGCCATAACCATAATATAACATTTGTAGAATCAAACTCAGGTTAATGGGTTAAGTGAGGATACTAAAACAGCGATAAACAGCGATACAACAGATATTCAGCGGGTGTAGGTATGTTAAGTGATAACCACTTTCAACATGGCATTATAGGCAAAAGCTTTTTAAATCTTTCAAATTTTCCAAACATCTACAAGCTTGTAGGTCAACAATCTTTGCTATTTGTTGTACAACAAAGTATTTATAGTGCTTAAGTGGCATTCTGGACTAGACCTGTCTGGCTGGAAACATTGTGGTTGCAAGGACTGCATTTCTGACCTTTCAGATACAGGACTGTGTCACAGTCATTACCAGGTGATTGAGAGATTATTTATTCTGTACTTACTCTGTATAAACATACTATTTTAACTAGTGATGCCCCGAATATTCAGCCGCAGAAAATGTTCGGTTTCGGCCCGAATAGGCAGAAAATATATCACCGAATAGTAAGGCTGTCCCCAAACATTCAAGGTTCGAATGTTCGCTCGTTAGGGTTGGCACTCGAATCTTAATTAATGGGCTTGAACCATTCGTTTTTTTAATTTAATTTTAATTAAAAAATATATATATTTATTAATTATTTTTTATTTTATTTTCCTTTTTTATTAACTTGAAAATATATCTCGGCGAGAATGCGATGTGAACGTGTAAAAAAAAGTAAGTTTCTAGTGCATTCCTGTCAGAAGTTATGATTTTTTAAAGAAATCTCTCCTTGTTCTGCTGTGGTGATTGGAGACTGACGCATCTCTCTCTCTCTCTCTCTCACACACACACACACACACACACACACACACACACACACACACGCCAGCATGATCGCTGATAGGGGGAACTGTTCTTACCAGTAGCAGCCATAATATATTAGCATATGCTCTCTAGCATGATAGCATCACAAAAGGAGTGAACTCTGATCATTGTTAAGCAAAACTGTCACGGAGGATCTGCTTTTTCCCTGTGCCCACTTCTTCTGAAGCCGCATTCATACACAGGTGGAACAAATTAACGAGGAACAGCTAACGAGCAACGCGCAGATCAGCTGTTTTCGTGGTGTGTGTGTGTGTGTTGTGAGAGACGAGAGAGATTTATAAAGAGCGGGGGAGACGCGCTGATATCTCAATGGTTATTTTTTTAATTAATTAGAAAAGTGTGTGTGTGTGTGTGTGTGTGTGTGTGTGTGTGTGTGTGTGTGTGTGTGTGTGTGTGTGTGTGTGTGTGTGTGTGTGTGTGTGTGTGTGTGTGTGTGTGTGTGTGTGTGTGTGTGTGTGTGTGTGTGTGTGTGTGTGTGTGTGTGTGTGTGTGTGTGTGTGTGTGTGTGTGTGTTGGAAGGGACGAGAGAAGAGCGGGGGAGACGCGCTGTGCGCTCTGATCCAGACGGTTATTTTTTAATTAATTAAAAACAAATGGTCCGAATGTTCACTCGGAAATTCCTGCCGAAGTTCGAGTCCTAAAATAAGGGCTAGGGTACAGCCTTACCGAATAGTGTATGCAATTAATGCATTCAAAAGAGCTGAATAAATGTTTTATGGACCCATAATAGTGATTATTTTTGAAGTTAAGTTTTGCCATAATCATTTATTTTAAATAAATCAGGTAGCTTTAAGGTACGGCCATGACAGCAATGGTAGGAAAAAAGATGTATAATATTAATCATATTCGGATATTCGGTATTCGGTTTTCGGCCAACTGTTTCCTATATTCGGTATTCGGTTTCGGCCAAGAATTTCAATTTCGGTGCATCCCTACTTCATAGTATATAGAAACACTGTAGAAAATGCTCTCAGTCAAAAGAAAAGAACGGAAGAGGCAAAAGCCTGTCATATTACTGTAACTGATCATTGAGATTATGAGTGTTAAGTAAATATAACCCATTCATATTTTATGATACTCATCATCCAGTCATGAGGAGAACGAGAGGCTGTATAAAAATGAGAACATCAACCCCCACATGTGCACACACGCACGCACACACACACACACACACACACGCGCACACAGGCACACACACACACACACACACACACACACACACACACACACACACACACACACACACACACACACACACACACACACACACACACACGCACGCACACAGATCAATGGAACTGCTTCCCCCCACCACATTCTGTCACTCGATCAGGTGACCTCAGGGTTTGACCATATCCTCTCTACAGTAGATTCATTTTTTATTCAGTGGACTCATATCACAGATAAATCCCCCCCCCCCCACAACCCTGTCTATTGATTGCTATATTCGGCACACCGTCAAACCCCTTACAGTACACAAATCAGAAGTTAGAGATTATTACCTTTGCAACACTGCTAGCTAGAAGAAGAATATTACTATCTTAGAAGTCGCCAAACCCACCCTCTCACTCAATCTGGCTCAATGTGATGTACTTCTTAAGCTAAGAAAAAATAAAATTCTCTCTCAGAGGAACCGTCGAAGACACTAAGACCCTTTATAGAATACTTCAATATTCGTACCTCCCTGGATTAGACTGCTCGGTGTGACCCAAATATAGCGGACTGTGGATTTCAGAATTAACAGACAGTGTCTCTCTCAGTGCCTCTCTCTGACTGTGACCCATGATGTGACCTATTTTTTATTTTTATTTGCTTTTGTCCTGTTTGTCATTGTTTCGTTGGGGGGGGGGGGGGTGTACGTTGTTTGGCTGTCCCCAATAAAAAACTATAAAAAATAAAATAAATAAGCCACTCCCGACCTACTACTTGTGATTGTTTGTTGGTAAAGTTTCTCTGAGAAGAGGCTGAGAACTGAGAACTGAGCTCTAGTCAAACCCAAACCCCTCTATGTCTCTCATCCTTACAGCAGGAGGTTTGGAGGGTAGGGTCCCCATTGCACTCACCCACCCTTCCTTCCTTCCTTCCTTCCTTCCTTCCTCATCGTCTGTCTCTTCTCTTCCTTTTCTTTCCTTCCTGTCAGCTGGGATTGGATCTTGTTGTCAAGTACAAGGGATACGGAGAGAGAGAGCTCTCACGAGAGAGAATTTGAACACATTGACTTTTGGAATTATTTAATGGGCAGTCTTCAATGGACAAAACAATACCACCGCCTCTGAGAACCAGAGAGAGAGAGAAAGAGAGAGAGAGGCGTTTGTGTGTGATGAAGAAGAGAGAGACGCAGAGATGAGAGTGTCTCTGCTGGCACAGCAAAGGAAACCAGCTGAAACGTTGACAAACTGTCAGTCTCTCAGACTGACAGCAGAATCGTATATCAAATGCCCTATAGTATGTCAACCTGCCAATGTTGATTTCTCCAAACTTTGCATGCAGATCGCTAGAAAAGTAATACAATTACATGATTTATGTAAGTTGACAGAGTTTTCCAGTGCGTTTGAGATGAAGCTCTCGAGTCTCGAGACACTAGAATGATAGGATTCAGATAAAAAATGTGGGAAGTTGCCATTTAATATCTCTGTGGGCTATGAGGATATGCCTCCAATTCATTCGTCTCTTGTCATTCTGAGAAATGCAAATGGATTAATATAGTAGGCCTATTCAGTGGAAAACATTTTTCATTTCCACTGTGTATGCCTTGTGACTCTCATTTTTGAAAGCAGCTGCTCATGCAGGACCATAAAGTATTATTTTGCCAAAGGCCCCAAGAGAGCTGCACTATAAGTTTGTCGTGTATTTTTTTTTTTTACTAGGTTCAAGGGGAAATTATGTGACTTTGTTGCAGTCAAAATCCAAATCATTCCTTTAATTTCCTATTTCTCTCACGCTGCCTGTGTATAACGCAAACGGGAGTTTGTCAGCAAACATCAAGCAACGCGGAACCCTCTCAGCAGGATTGTCTCTTTTAAAAGGTATTTCAGCATGGCGCTAATTAAAAAAGCGCTGGAGGTGCGTTGCTGCTTTTTTTTATGGAATACAGAATAAGTCCCCAGGCAGTTGGCGAGAACAAAGCAAAATGCTTTTAATTGCTTTTACTGATCACCAAACTGTGCTGTAGTACTTCAGTTGATGTGACAGTGCTGGGCAATGCCCATAGCCACAGTGCTGGGCGATGCCCATAGTCACAGAGGCCATGTCCTCTGTTTTGCTGCTTGGGATTTGGGGGTTTTAGTGACCAGGGGTGCACTGCAGTTCCTCTATATGGTCCTAATTCATTAAAAAGAAATACGAAATACGGAAACAGATATCGTATTTATCCGTCCGATCAAGCTACGTTGAGATGACGTGATATTCAGAGAGTGGTGTGTACCACAGGTACGCAGGCGTATCGCAGGTGTATGTCATACTGAATTCAGTGGGTGCAAAGTGATCGGAAAAGCACCCGACATCCTCATCTGCATTGATCCACGCCCCATATCGCACCATAAAAGGCTTCAAGCATGACTCAGCAGACAGCAGTTTGAGATCCGTCTGTCAAAAAAAGAAAAAAGGCGTTGCAGCCGCAGACTATAGCCTATAGCGTATAGCTTCACAAATTACAATAAAAATGATTGCTGGAAAGAAATCACAGCCGCGGTCACTGCTATGAATATAGCCCGCACTCTATTAATTTAATAATTCTACACATGTAGGAGCAGGACAGTTAGGGCTTTTATGTTATGTCGTTTTTGCACCATTGTATATTACCACTGCAGGCTACTATATATGCACAAACTGACATCAATCCATCAAAGGACACCAAAGGAAATAAAAAGATTTCCAAGCTTACAACGGTGCGTGCTCCGCTGAAGCAATATAATTATAATTTATTTAATTAAGTTCGGGACCAAGGCGGGTACTCACTCATACCTTTGCAGAGGTAAAACATATCCAATATTTAAAATATCGGATATATGTCAATGCAAAAGTCGTCTTTTGAGATAGAGCTTGAGAGAGACAGAGAGAGGGAGGGGGGCATGGGCCCTCAACACTGTTTGCGCGATAAAGAACAGTAGCATATACATTCATAAGTGAATAATTATAGGCCTATACCTCGTAGGCCTGGGATCCTCTTGTCTGAAGAAATTATAATCCAGTGAGTTTATCCAGTGAGTTAAACTATTCTGTGTGTGGCATCCATGCATGTGATCAATATCAATATACATTATTATAAAGTCTGTCCGTCATGTTTGTGAACAAGCGCGAGTGGAGGTGAGCTGGAGGTGAGCTGGCAAACACGCTGATGGCGCCACTCATTAGGCTAATGTGGTCTTCTATTTTTCTTTTATATATTCATTTTCCAATGGGAATCGGATCGGCAGCACGCTGCTGTCTGCCCCCCCCCCACACACACACACACACCCTGCACACACACACACACACACCGACCGACAGTCAACTGACTCAAGGAGCTCCGTAACAAAACAATTTCAATAGGCCTGCCGCCTACTGCAGGCATTACTACACTAAACAATGTTGGATTCGTACAGTGCAGAATGCAGATAAGCCTATGTTCTTATTATAATTGTGAGTTTGTTTTTTAACATGCGCGAGAGCCGATCTACAAGCTCACAACGCGTTGCACTGCGAGTAGAAAGCTGTCAAGTGAGAAGCGCAATCGCGCATGCTATAGTAATATCCTAATAAATAAATAAAAAGGTGTCGGGATTGCAAGGGCAGTTTCTGTATTGGACTCTACTAACTTGCCTAGAATGCATGCATTTAGGCATACAAGTGCACTCAGCTTTTATTATATAGGCTATAATTTCTTTATGTGCTGATCGACCAATATGTTGGGGACACATGCCTACATATTTTATCTGAGATTTGGGAACAATTTATTGATTCAGCATGAAGACTAAAGCCTTCTAAATAAATCTATACGCAAGTGTATGCTTCCGCAAATTTCTCCGCCACCTAAAGAGGTCCCGTAGGATTTGACGGAGTTTCCGAACAACCTACGTGAGCGTCAAGTTCACGGCCATTTCCATGAATTCCAAATTAATGTGGGAAATCCACGTAAATGCCTTTCCGCTAGCGTCACGTCATTATATCAGCGGAAACGAGTTGAAGAATCAGGACCTATGACTTTAATTCCCATTAATCCCTAATCGTTGTTTTGCATGATGTTTCAATATTTGGGGAGAAATGTGAGCGAGTCCTAAGCTATACTGGAACTAGAGAGATTAGAAAAGACCGCAGGCTGAGCTGCAGATGTTTTAATGTGCTACTACAACATATACAGCTTGCATTAAGTGCACATCTTAACAGCTCTTTTCCTGTAATGGTAGCAGTTGCTAGTGAGAGACACACACTCACTGTCTCCTGCGCACACACACACACACGCACACGCACACGCACACACACACACACACACACACACACAGATTTTTTTACTCTACACCAAATTTCATAAAAAAATAGCCGACCTACAAGCTCACAACATGTCGCTATGAGATAGACCTGTTGTGATCTTTTCGTTGCATGTTCAGCATAGGGTTCGTGTGGTAAGAAGGGAGAAGAAGAAAGGCAGTAATAATGATAATTCACTGGTCAGTTGTTTTTCTATACACTTCTGTGCATCATGTGGGAGCAGAGGCCATGCATTTTTTACGAGGCGGTGGAGTTCAGTGTGAGGTGAACTGAGAAGGAGCCAGGAGGAGGCTTCAGAAGTGAAGCCCCATCAGCAGATATACGACCCAGGCATTTTGACGACCCGGCTGTCCCGCAGAAGACTGTGTGTTATCACAAAATTGCTTCTGAGAATATTTTGGGTGAAAAATAGGCCATGGCAATTGCTCAACATCGAATCCTTTCATTTTTACATTTCACACCGGGAGCAGAAATAAGTTGTTGACTCAGTGTAAAGTCTCTGTTTACTGTCAAGTAGGTTTCTGTGTACAAATTTGAAATGCTGTAGATCAGGGGGTTCCAAAACAGTTTCATGACAATTAAGGACTCCCAAATAGCCATAATCTCTGGCTGCGACCTCACATCCTGAAATTACTTTATTCTTTTTTTCTCCAGAAAATATAGCAAAAGTTGAAATGTTCTCTATTCTTTGTACTACAAAGTATACAGGTCTTAAGTGGTTAATATTGCTATTTTCGGTCAGGGTAGTGAAACCGCCTGGCCCTTAATGAATCTGCCGCAGCTCTGAACAGTGAACATTTCCTCGAGAACCAGCGTTAATGCGACAGCCAGGTGTGATGTGGCGTAGTAGGCTGATGTGCACTGCAGTCATCAGCTCCTCACCACCAACTTCCTTAAGAAGGTTCCTTCCTTGTCTGCCAATATGTGCTTTGATCTCTCTCCAGGTCTGAAACTAAGTATTATCATCTCTCTCTGTATTCCACTGGCTTCCTATATGCTGTCTGCAGGAAGCTAATGCCGATTTATTTTCTGCCGATTAACGCTCACAACGCGCTGTGAGCTGGTACAGCGGGTGTTTTCAGCATTGGACACTGTCTATGACCAAATATAAATCGGGCTTAGCCTAGGCTTAATGTACATCAATAAAAGTTATGTAGAGGGCAGAGAGAGAGTCTGGCACTGAGGCTTACAGTCAGACTTGTCTTTAAAATTACTGAACTAGAACATCATTTAAAGATGAAACGTTATGTACTTACATTGTTGAAGAAAAAATGTATTGAGGAAAAGAGGTTTAGGAGAAAATGTTGAAAACAACAGTAGTATGTTTAACTGTTGTTACACATCGGTATCGGCCCAGAATTTCTCATATCTGTTTTTTGCATTGTGTGACAAAAACGTATGTACGCACACATACAATACAAGCACATCTCAGCACTACTTATGGAGACCTTTCCACACACCGTTCATCATGTCCAAACTAAGGATGTAAACATGAGTGTGGAGGAGCCAAAATGCTTAGCCATGAGAATAAATTAATTTCCACTGCTTCCACAGCTTTTGTAAACCATTCTGCATACAAATCTGGGTCTCTAGCAGCTTAGACATAGCAGTATCTGTAGCAGTAATAACAAAACACCCACTTTTGGGTGCCAGACAGTGGAAAGTGCTTTTATTGTCTCCACCAGGCCGAAGGCATGGGGGGAGAGTATGTTTTGCACTCCGTCCGTCCGTCCGTCCGTCCGTCCGTCCGTCCGTCCGTCCGTCCGTCCGTGAGCAGCTAATCTCGGCCACCGTTAACCCGGTCCATGCCAAATTTTGCACACACACTCCCTGGATGCCAACGATGAACCTCTGCCACAAACTTTCCAGAACGGCCTGTTATAGCGCCACCAGGAGGCCGCTTTGTGCAAAACAAGTTTTTGCACAGTACACCTACAGATTTTGTCCAAACATCACGCCAATTGGTACACAGTCTCTCTAGAGCCATTCAACGAAACCGGTCTTTCAGATTTCTCACACTCCATCCTGATTGGTTAACATTGGCTTCCAAAGTTCACAGGAGTGCTCAGTTTCAAACAAAATGCTGCAAATCATGAACACATCGCGTGATTTCCGTGACATTGTGCACCCACATTCCCACTAGGCCGAGGACGAAATGCAACATGAACAATTTCAACTCAGCCTCAAGGTGGCGCTATAACTGGCCAAAAAGTGTTTTTACCTCTAACTGCACGGATCTGTGGATAACCTGGTGGAGACCTGTGCCCAGAAGGGCACTTTTTCTAGTATTTGGACTAATTCAGACAGTTTATGACCATATTATTTTAAGACCGAGCTACGATTTTTTTTTATGTCAGGGTTTTGCACTCCCAGATGGTGATTCGCTTTCAGAGTGTAATATTCAAACGTGGGTTGAAATGTATGTGCTGTATGTTTGATGTGTTGGTATTTAATTGCTGCGAGAACCAGATGGACTGTGTCACTGTTTGGTTCAGATGCGTTGTCAGTCACAGACAGGAACACCAAGATCATGCCTTTGCAATCAAATAAAAATCAAACCAGAACTCAGATTATTTGTGTGACAAACAACAACAAACACGCTTTGAAGTATGAAAATGTATTTCTGTTTATCTAACTCAGGCCATAACTTCTTAAAGCGCAGCTGGCTCAGGATTAAAAACGTGGGGTCCTGGTGACAAATACGACCTCCGTGACTTTAGCACGTCAGTAAAGAGCCTGCAGGCCAGGGCACACACACACACACACACACACACACGCACGCACGCACACGTGCACACACACACACACACACACACACACACACTGTATAGTACACTCTGTTTTGTTATGTGAGTGACAGCCAGATGTCCTGTGACAATGGTGTGTATACAGTACTAGATCCTGTTTAGTGCGTACCGCGTGCATGTGTGTGCGTGCGTGCATGCGTACGTGCGTGCGTGTGCATGTGTGCTTGCTTGCGTGCGTGTGTATGGGTGTGAGAGAGAGAGAGAGAGTGAGTGAGTGCACTGTGCCAATGTCCCATGGGGCTTTTGTGTCTATGATGATATTAATAACGCAGAATTCAATGACCCATGCATCTCTCCCTCTCTCTCTACTATCTCTCTCTCTCTCTCTCTCTCTCTCTCTCTCTCTCATGATTGATTCAACACTGAAGTCTTTGAGCCTGACTATTAGACTCTCTCATTGTAAAAGAACGGCTATACACTCCAACAATGTTCTCTATACTAGTATGGTATATTGTAGTTGTTATGTAACACACAATATACGATATGCATCTACCTGTGTGTGAACCCTGGTCTCCCACATGGAAAATGTTCTGGAAATGTTCCAGGAAAAACATTAGGCTTAAGGGCTTCAGCATGTTATGTCACTATCATGATTTAATAAGAGACATAACTTTTCCATGTTTGTTTCCATTTCTTTAATATATAGTCGACTCATATAAGTCCACGTGATAGAACAGTTTTCTCTTCCCCTGTGTTGCTTTGATCTTTGCGCTCATACTTACTGGTGTTTTACTGGTTTTTCCGTTTTCTGGAAGAAGACTATGTTACTATATATCGTTGTTGTCGGGCTCAGGCAGAAACCTAACCTCAACCTATTAAACTCATCATCTATCTATATTATCTATAATGCACCATGACGTCGTCATGGTGTATGTACGACATGTGTACGACTGTAATGCACGTAACTCGAGAACCGTTCGCACCGTTCAGAATTCAGTGTTATGCTGCAAGACCCATACGTCATACACTGAGGTGGCAATCAGCCTACCTATAGAGCGTCGCAGTCCCTCCCCCTTTCAGAACGACGAGTGGCCCAGGAAATGAAATGCAATGCATTTCTCCCATAGGATTTTCTTTAAGTATTTATTTAAAGACGGTTACGCCGCGGACAAAGCCAACTCGGATCGTGACAAATCATGACAATGAACACAATATTTTGGGCCGATCAAATCATTAGAAAGAAGAAAATAAAGGCAGGAGACAACACTATTTGTTTTGTTTTTCTTCTTATAAATTATTTGATCGGCCCAAAACATTGTGTTCATTGTCATGATTTGTCACGATCTGAGTTGGCTTTGTCCGCGGCGTAACCGTCTTTAAATAAATACTTAAAGAAAATCCTATGGGAGAAATGCATTGCATTTCATTTCCTGGGCCACTCGTCATTCTGAAAGGGGGAGGGACTGCGACGCTCTATTGGGCAGGGTATTTAAAGCTCACCTAATGTTGTCATGCACTGTTTGCTCCCACCACCACCCCAGCACCACTATTAGTATCAGTTCTGTTCCCCATGGAGGGGTTGTTATTGCATATCTATCTCCCTGATCTTTTAATGTTTAATGATGAATTGTACCGAGCAGGGAAAATAATTTAGCAGAGCCGAACGCCAAGATGAATTATTATATCCACACTTGTATTCTCATTCTAAAAAGAAATATTTGTTCAATCTATTTGTGAGTTATCTGACTGAACTAACAATAATGGATTATTTTTTAGACAAATGAGCATTTGCGCCTGTCGTAGACATGCGCAGAGCAAGTTCAGTCAGGGAACCTCAGTCAGCGCGCCGGCCGTCAATTGGGCCACCGCAGCATCAGGCTCTCATCCACATGATTCACTCAGCCAATCACACGCTCACCCAATCTCTCATACCGGCTACTTGAACCAGAGGTTTGCATTCCTCTGCCTTCTTGCTTGCTTACTGCTGTTGTATCAGCGTGCTGCTGTCATACAACCTGCGCTCAATTCTGCTTGCTTACTGCTGTTGTATCAGCGTGCTGCTGTCATACAACCTGCGCTCAATTCTGCTTGCTTACTGCTGTTGTATCAGCGTGCTGCTGTCATACAACCTGCGCTCAATTCTGCTTGCTTACTGCTGTTGTATCAGCGTGCTGCTGTCATACATCCTGCGCTCAATTCTGCTTTTTATCGTTGTGCCTCAATCACACCGAGATCGCATTTGTTAACCAATGAATTTCACGTCGGGTCCTGTCCTGCTCACAACACTATAAGGAAGCATCTTACCTGCCGTCTGCTCTGCTTTCCGCCGTTCTTCACATGTAAATCCAGGCCAAAGTTTATAATCAGTTTTATGACAGTGGTCAGGTCACGCTTGGTGCGCATTCTTGTCTTTGCTGCTACTAGTCAATATGTGGACGTAATATAGATTCAAGGCAACGGGATTAAAAGCATACATTTGTCCACAGTGTAGAGTAGGAGAGTGGCGACACGCTTTGTATAGTTCCAAACATTGTTCCTTTGGCTGGAACTATCCCTTGAGATGGAACGAGCACTTCCGCATTCCATTGTTGCCAAGTGAGTCAACACTAGTGTCGCCACTATTACTAGATTACTTGGAGTATGTCCGCATCGCGTCTGTCAGGCATGTTGCCACGTCTGCACATTATAAGCGTCTTGGGCTTGTTTTATTTAAGTCACTTGCCGGGTCAACGTTGTTGTTTAAACCCGCGGTTTTCGTGGACCCGGCTGCTTGTCTCTTCCAATATGGCATCACAAGTTCTCTGATCAGGAATGAAACATCCAATGCAGCATCAGTCAGGAGTAAATGGAGTTGACCAGAGCAACTGAGGGAGCAGTGAGGTTGCTCTTGGTTGCATAGGCCCACACGGCACCTGGGTCCCAAGGAATATTTCAGTGTGAATTGTACCGTATCATGCACCTAGTGTTGGGCAGAGCCATGCTGGATATTTTTATTTTTATTTTGGCTGGAGGAATCAATATCATGCCAATTGATTCATGCTAACTATCTATAAACTAATTGATCCTGCTGTTCAAATAAATGATTTACCTGGCTATAAGGTGGATGCTCGCACATTCAGGAATCTCAATTATTTTTTATTAGTAGGCCTATTATGAGGTATTTAGGAGGCTAATTGATAGTGATAGTGGGTGCCCCCCGCCCCACTGGCCCCAGTGCGGGAACGCACTCGTCCATTTGTTTGCATTGCTCAGTGCGCTATTTCCGAACGTGCACATTGTGTCAGTGGGTGCTTCAGGCCTCAAGCACCCCCGACTCGATGCCTATGCTTGGAGAAATAGGCGGCATGGGTTACAGCAGAGCCATCTAATAGAAGAGTTACGATGAGCGGGCAGAAACCGAGCTCTGTTCATGCAGCCTGAAAGGCGGACAAGTGGAGTTTCGAATACATTGTTTTCGAGGGCGGTGCAAATAAGAAGCTATTTAGGCATGTGTGCAACATGACATGTTTTAAAAGTATTATTCAGGACGACTAAAGTCTCTGTAATGTGTTTGTCATACGATTACTACAAACAATCTAAAATAAGGGATTTGAGAATACTAAAGCTGGGCTGTTGCCTGGGTCAGGCATTTCTGCCTACTTCCGTCCTTCTACCCATTTGTAGAAGAAGAGCCGCGCCATTGAACTGGCCCCATGAAGTGAACTGAGTTTTCGTAACGCTGTCTTACTCTATGGGTCTGTTTTACAGGTAAGTACTTATGGTGCGCCAGGGAAGTGTTTAACATTAAATAAAACGCACAGTCTGTCTTTAAAGACAGGAATTTGCTCATTGCTAACATTTCTGCTATGCTTAGTCCAGGAACAGAGGCGTGGTGTTTTTCCTATGCTCAGCCAGGAAAAGAGGTACGGCGCTACCACGTTGCTAACACTGCTGCTAAATGATTGATTGGAATTCTATCAGCGTTACGGCTTAGATGATACTACACTGTGACTGAAGCTAATTTGCCTTAACGTCAACTTTAGCTATATCCATGTCATTTTAAAGCGATTCATAGCTGTTCTCATGCTGCTTCTGTCTCCATTTCCTGAGCGTCAGCCCTTTATACTGATGAGATGAACCTCGGATGCTGGGAAGGTCCTCCCTGTGGATTGCCGCATACTAGTCTTCATCGCAGCTGCAGCTATTATCGGATAGGCTCACATTGGTGGTATACGTGGATCTGCTGCTACTGAAACCATGAGGTTCGTCAACGTAGAGATGCTTGTCCTGTTTAATTTCATGTTCTAGCTCAGAGGCCATGCTGATGGTTCGAAGCTGCCTGGTAACCTTAAATCAAACCATGGTAAATTATTCCTGCCTTCTCTTAATTGCAGCTGCAAGCTCTTGAGGTTACAGTATGTTGCAGGGTCCTATTCATCTTTCCAAGTTGCTTTCTGTGTATCCTATCATAGTAGTGCTTTTAGTTAATTGTTTTAAATCTCAAAGGCATTATAACTGGCGTTCAGCTTTACTCCAGATCTTCAGTGAGTAATCTACTGGCATCCTATAATATATATATATATATATATATTATTTTTTATACTTCTATGTGGTGAATCCTATGCATGATATTTCCACTTCTGACTTTGCTTGGATGCCCACCATTAAATCACTCAAAACAACTAATTTCATTAAGGTATATCTGTGACAGCAACTAACACTGGTCTTTGTCCTTTCTCTTCCATGCCTCGTTTTCTGCCATGATGTCCATCCGCAATGTCATGAGCCCCTATTCATGATGGATTCCGGGAAGCCATGGCCGGTCCTGCAAAAGCTGCTTCTTCTGTGTCAAGGCTGTGGGCTGCCTCCTAATCGCTACACGTCACACTCTTTAGGATCGGCAGCAGCACCAAAAGTTCCAAATGCTACAAGCTTTGGGCTGGTGGTCTTCTGCAGCTGATGAAAGCTATGCTCTGCTAAACTCGGATGCTTTTTCCAGGCTCAGAACTAATGAGCTCTGAATTATGTTGGTTACGTTGCTGCTGCTACATATTTTCATTATTTTGCTCCTTATGCTGCAGGATATTATTAATACTCTTAACTGTTTTTCTGCATGATCTTTCTGTTTCTTAGGCCGGTGGTCTCTGCTGCTTACGAAAGCTATGTTAGACTAGTCTTGAAAGATATTTTACAGGCTCAAATATTTTACAGGCTCAAATACTAACTAGTCGTGAATAGTGTGTTATTTGCTACTGTTTTTCTTACTTACTACAGAAGTACAATTCATTCTTAAAACTGTATTTTGCGTATAACTGTTGCAGAACTTGCAGCGTTGCCGCATCATGATCATGCATGCGATCATGTTGCAAGCTAAAATTTGAAGCTCCAGGTGGTAGACTACTGGGTACTGATTTCAGATATTAATGATAATGATAGAATGTCCCTTTCGGTGATCCTGGTTGGGTTGGGTTATTTGTGCAGTGGGTCATGTTGGTTTTGCAGCGCGCAGCGAACCAGGACACCGTTTAGGACTCCTGGATTTCAGGGATCAACAGGCGCTGTACTGTTGAACACATTGACCTAGTCATCACATAATGCTAGAACAGGTGCTGTACTGTTGAACAGGCGCTGTACTGTCGAACACATTGACTAGTCATCACATAATGCTAGCATGACCTATGTCTGATCCATGTCCTATGACCCATGTCTCTGCGCGGAATGGATATCGGTATGGTCTTCCTGTTTCAGGAAACAACAGGTGCTCTGTTGTACACATGTATAGCTTAGGGTTGGTGATGATCTGCTTTTTGGGGGTTTCGGATGTTTTGTGCTGTTGGGGGATTCAGAGTCCCTATGGTCGGGACTGATGCGCTTGACCTGAGTACCTAAAAAGCAGATCCAATACATCGCCAAACCATAATAAATATATTGCATTGATTATCTTATATTCAATAAATATATATATTACATCCTCCTTGAGTTGTCTGACTGAAATGAGCATTTGCGCCTGTCGTAGACATGCGCAGAGCAAGTTCAGTCAGGGAACCTCAGTCAGCGCGCCGGCCGTCAATTGGGCCACCGCAGCATCAGGCTCTCATCCACATGATTCACTCAGCCAATCACACGCTCACCCAATCTCTCATACCGGCTACTTGAACCAGAGGTTTGCATTCCTCTGCCTTCTTGCTTGCTTACTGCTGTTGTATCAGCGTGCTGCTGTCATACAACCTGCGCTCAATTCTGCTTGCTTACTGCTGTTGTATCAGCGTGCTGCTGTCATACAACCTGCGCTCAATTCTGCTTGCTTACTGCTGTTGTATCAGCGTGCTGCTGTCATACATCCTGCGCTCAATTCTGCTGCTGCTGCCTTTTTGTATACTGCGTGCTGCTGTATACAAAGTGCTCACCCACCTCCACCCCAGCTACCACCTGTCGTTTTGGATCTACTGTTTAGGTACGGGGGATTCAGAGTCCCTATGGTCGGGACTGATGCGCTTGACCTGAGTACCTAAAAAGCAGATCCAATACATCGCCAAACCATAATAAATATATTGCATTGATTATCTTATATTCAATAAATATATATATTACATCCTCCTTGAGTTGTCTGACTGAACTGGATTTCAAGATCTATTGACACTCAAACAAAGTAGTACCAAGCAGCCACCCATCACCAACACACAGTAACAGAGAAAAATTGGGTATCTTTCTAGTGCAGTTTTGTTATCTGTCCTTCATGGAAGAACAGGTTATGTAGAATCTCTTGTGTAACTCACTGCATCTGAAACCAATCATGGGAGTTCAACCCCCAGCCTCTCCATCCAAACAGGATAACGGTGGTGGGCTTTTGTTGCTTTCGGCAGTAAAAGGGTGAATTCTTGTGATTCAGTTTCATGAAAGAGAGCTGCATGCCTATCTCTTACATGCAGATCGGGCAAGAGTCACGAGAGCTGTTCGTTTTCAGTCTCTCTTGCCGCAGGCCAGGGCAAAGAAATCCAGACTACGTAAGTCAGAGTGAGGGCCCCTGGGCGTATAGAAGCTTATACCTTTGTTTCTGCCAAAAATTCATAGGGCCCCGCACTCCTCAAACCCATACATACAGAGTCTAGAGGGGGTCCATTTTTGAGGATTTACCTTTTTTTGAAACATTTTTTTGTGCGAGTGTGTCCTTATATTTTCTGTTAAAGAAAGATTTGGAGAGACAGGGAGACCTAAACATGTTTATATAGTTAAGCATTTGTTTAGGTTTGGTCAATGTTAGGTTAGGATCTGATCTGTGATCTGTCCTTTCTACGGTGGCTATCTTCAGTAGTCATGACCCAGGGATATCCATTGTGACAATGGTTGTGGAATTAATTATACTTGTTGAATTAATATGAAACACAATACTGTCTGGCCATTTTCCTTTACAAACAGAGGGAAATGCTTAGTAATAAGTAATACTTAATGCTACCTGGATGTGAGATGACAGTGACACTAAACCAAGTAATACTATACAGTACAGTACATAAAAATACATAAAATGTTCACAGACAGACAGACAGACAGACAGACAGACAGACAGACAGACAGACAGACAGACAGACAGACGGGGGTAAAATCATTACCTCGTTGTTGGATGTAATTAAATAAATGCGCTTGGGGTGCAAACCCTGCCAGCACCATCATCTCTTGGTCCACATACTGTATCTCTTGTTTGCAACCTTGACCCCTTTTCGACCCAAAACATAATCATTCCTTTGGGGCAGTCTGCCGATCATTCACTCCAAGTTTCACAAAGATCCACCCGTCCATTCTCAAGTTATCTTGCTAACAAGCAAACACACAAAGAGACAATCACAATAGCGTGCCACGCGTTGCTGCGGGCGCTGGTACTGTTCCATCCTCAACTTGTCACACACCCAATTCCCTGGCCTAAATTGAGTATTTCATTTCCTGACTCATCTGTTCTGGCTACAGATGCTACAGCAATCCACAATGGATCAGAGGAAGTGCTTTGTCTCCTTGTCCCATAAGTGATAAGCTAAGCTGTGCCTGCCAGCACACGAACAGAGATCAGGGCTTTTTATCACAAAATCATTATTGGGCCAGCGGGTGAGGTGGAAATTCACTGAGATAAGATTATGGAACGATATGAATTCAAGCACAAGGATACAACTACAGCCTGCAGGTCAATGCCATTTGTTTCTGCTCAGATGGTCTTTTCTTATTATACAGTTTTACAAAGTGTTTTATTTGTCCTGACTTGACTTTGTGTGTCTGTCGACGTGCACGGAAGCCAGCTAGCCCACTGGGCTGGGATCCAGGAATGGGTCAGGGAGTGTTTAGACGGGGTCGGGTCACAGAAAGGACAGTTTCATCAATGAGTTGAGGACCAGTAACATCACAACGGCATCAAACGCACTGAAGTTCATTTTGACAAAACGTTGTTCTTTCTTTCTTTGCCTCTACTGTATGTTTGTTCATCCAGATTGTCACATATTAATAAAACATTTTACATTTGTGTCAATGAGAGTATATGATTAATTATATTTGAAGCGTATACAAAACTGAAGCTTTGTTGAATATCATTAGAATTTTAAATTATTATCTATTTGTGGTTTAAATTATTCAGAGTAGGGTGGGAATCATACCACAATGACTGTATTCTACAAGCCGGAGGGGATTTGGCAGACATCTTTGTGTGTGTGTGTGTGTGTGTGTGTGTGTGTGTGTGTGTGTGTGTGTGTGTGTGTGTGTGTGTGTGTGTGTGTGTGTGTGTGTGTGTGTGTGTGTGTGTATTGTGTGTGTGTCAAACTCATGGGGATGAATCAGCTAAATATGTGTTGTCATCTTGTCGCCCTCAGAGACTCAGTTCATTTGAGAGAGTAATTGTTATTCAGTGTTTGCTTCCTCTGTGGCTCCTTCAATGTGTGCTTGTTGATTTCTCCTGAGCTGAACCCGTTTAGCGTTTACATCTTAACTTCTCTCACTGGAGATGAAACCAGTCTTTACGTTACTGTGTGTGTGTGTGTGTGTGTGTGTGTGTGTGTGTGTGTGTGTGTGTGTGTGTGTGTGTGTGTGTGTGTGTGTGTGTGTGTGTGTGTGTGTGTGTGTGTGTGTGTGCGTGCGTGCGTGCGTGCGTGCGTGTGTGTGTGTGTGCGCGCGCGCGCGGACACGGATGGGTAGATTTTTATGAAACTTGGTGAGAGAATGATCAAGGCCGATCATTCTCAGCCTACTGAGAGCCACACACACGTACACACACACACACACACACACACAATACACAATACACAATACACAATACACAATACCTATACGCGTAAACTACGTATAACTCAGACTTTAGAATCTTCACCGTGCGACCCATTTCAAGAGCGACTGTGTGGCTTCAGACTCTGACTGTGCAGCAGACAGAGGCACCAGATGTGGTGCCAGATTTGTTTTATATCTCCCTCCCAACGCACCCAACCATATATACCGCCCTGCCTGCACCCCCCCACAGAGCGCGATCCAGGGTCGCTGTGTACGCGTCGCGACACATGCAGTGTCACTGCACATTGGCCATGCATGCAGCACAGCCGGCCGGCTGTCACAACAGCAGTGTTTTCACAGGGAGTCGCTTGTATCCGAAAGAGAATGGGATGCCTTTGAAAGTTCTCATATCGATGCACAAAGCACAAATTGATTAATCGATCAATCACAAATAATTCATCACCAATTGATTAATACATAAGCAGATATACAAGCTCACAATGCATCTCAACTACTGCTTGTGTATCCGAAAGAAAATGGGCAAAGGGATCAACGCACAAAAGGATACTTTCACATATTATGGTCAGGGAAAAAATCCTATTGGTACATTTCAGCCAACATACTGTATGCATACAGTAGGCTGAATCTGATACTGATACTGTATCAGTATCAGATTGTCAGTTGCTCTGACACTATACATTTTCAGTCCATCTCTAGTTCCATGTCAGTGAATAAGGAAATGGAAAAGTCTTGCTCAGTATTGATTGTCTCCTTGACATCACCCGATTGACTGAAATCTGAGTTGTGTTTTCCTTTCTCTCTCCTTTGTTTGGAGAATGTCACACAGAGGGAGCCATTAAATGAACGGTATAACATTATTATATTAGTATAAATATTAGTATCCCCCAGGAGGCTGAAAATTATATCTATGCAAGCTAACAACTAAAAATATATTACAACCATAAAAGGGTAGCATTCAATTGAACATGATATATCGCTTTGAGACTCTAAAGACATGAAACTTCATTAGACAGTATGCACTTTCTTCTAGGCAAATGAACTAATACCGTCACCCTGTCACAACTCACAAGCTTCAACACAACAGACACATGTAGGTCCACAACAATAGTCTTCATTGAAGGCTGCTGTGTCATAGCCCAAAACCTCCAACTTGGACTCCTCCAATAAGTGACATGTACTGTACAGACTGTACACAACTCACTACTACAGTACCTTCAACAACACAGACTATAGAATCACATCAGTCTTCATTTAAGAGCCAGAAACATGATGTCACTGAACATGATACATTGCCACCCAGTCACCATGTGGCCTACAGTAAGTAATATGACAGGACAGCAAGCAATAGAGCAACAGCCTGAAATCCCATTAGTACACAACATATAATATAACACAATATGACAACACCACTTTCAGCAGAAACAGCACAACATACACACTGTAGAATGTAGAATTCACATCAATTCCACAGCCACAGTCAGTGAGACACTGAACTGCCAAGCATACCAGTCATTGGGACCCAAATGACAGCTTAAATCATATCAACATAGAACAAGCAGCAGCAGCAAAGAAAAGGAAAGGAAAGGTTTAAGGTTCCTACTTTGAGCCGCTCTCTCTCTCTAGTTCGTCCTCAGACAAGGCCTCCTGTGGCGTTTCCAGTCAGCTCCTGGTGGTGTCAACAGCATTCTCAGGCTGCCATCTTCTCACTCACTCACCCATGGCATGGTGGCCACCCATCCCATACAGTTCTTGTTCGCCTCCACATGCAGTACTATAATGAAGAGGAAGGGGGTGAGGCGGGTGCCTTTCTGCAACACCTTGGCTCCTGTACCCATGTATCTGAAAGAAAGAAAGAAAGACAGACAGACAGACAGACAGACAGACAGACAGAAGGAAAGACATTTCAACTTCAGAGCAACAAAAGTATTAATAATTAATACATGTCCAGTCCACCCAACAGCGACAATATGACCATTGCCTTCAATGGTCATGTGACTGTCACTGACAAAGTTCCAACTGAGAAACATTGCTATAATCCTTCTTTTGGTCATTTGCAGACCTTGATACCATCATATAGGATACATAAATTATAGGAGGCTACCCTTACATACGGTAGCTACTGTATACATCTATAGAGTTATTTAACAGGCATGACCAAATATGGAGTAGTAAGTTTCATAATTAATAGTTCAAGTTCATAATTAAGAACATCATAGTTGAGTCACATAAATGTTAAAACATGATTTCATATATTTTTGTGAAGTTATATGCTTTTATTTTGAAGGGTCTTGGTTTCACCCAGGACTTTTGCATTATCAATCAACAAACAGCAATGTGCAGATTCTGCTGGAGGCAGGAGCTCTGTTTCATGTTGGTCATACAAACTATCTAAAGTTTACAAGAAAGGGATATAGGGACCTGAAGACTGAATAGAATGAACCTTTTTGTGTAGAATTATGCAGCCAACAGGCCATTGGATTTGGATGATTTGAAGACAACAAGCCTTCAAATAAATCATAGAGGTCAGTAAACCACTTGTACGTCATATCTTTCTGTGCTTGGGGGGAATTACACTGTCCCTGACTCCTTTTAACGCGCGCACACAGGAGCGTTATACTAAATTAATTATAGGCTAATTATGAATAGGCCTGCCGCCTGCATGTTGCATTTATAGCATCACAAATGACACAGACCAAATCAACTAACACCGAGAGAGACGGAGCTGTCCTATAGCTATACATTTCCTTACAGGGTGTTTTACAAGATTTTGCTGTTTGTGTATAAGTTCTAAATATGCGGATAATATTTCAGCGCTAAAACCATTTCGGGAATATTCACCACCAGCTACATTTAAACCGCCATTATTACCCTTTCTATGTCACTCGCGTTTGGGAAATGGGAAGCCCTGAGTCTGAGGCTATTTAATGCAGCTCATACAAAAACATTTCCTGAATAGTTTGTTTTATCAAGTCAAATATTAATAAAAGTGAAATTACACACAACTCAGCTCACTTTTATTTAAACATTAATGCTAAGCAGCTAGGATATAGGTAGCTAAAGTTAACTCACCTGCTCCAATCAGTTCTCAGAATTACCAAAGCTGTTTGTCATTACACAATTTACTTCTCTTTCAAATGTCTGTCATTAATATTATTTATTTGAGTAGGCTAGTTTCAACTCTCTGACAATAGCCTACTATTTGAGCAACTCTACTCAACTTCCATGTGGTGAAATGTTACATTTTACACGGTCATTTTCTTTTACTTACCAATATATACCGTAGGCCTAAATGGAGCTGTCAACCGCCTGTCAAACGCCCTCTGTCGTGCAGGAACTCGGGGAGGCGGTATGGTAGGAGAAGAAAGAGCCCGCGAAAACCTGCTTCTCTGAGAGTGTCCAGAGCCATAGAGTACTGAGTTGCAACAACTCCGTTCACTTCATGGGGCCAGGCTCTTCTACATAGACATAGATTAGATATAAATAATTTGAAGTCTATGCATGGGCTCGCTCGAGTACATGAACCACGTGACCAGGCTGTTTTCTGCCCCCTCAATGTCTTACAATAACTCTGTCTTACTCTGGGAGTGTATATATATATATATATATATATATATATATATATATATATATATATATATATATATACAGTCAAGTCCTAAAATAAATTTAATTTAAACTTTTATTTAATTCTCGGAAAACACACTGAGGCTCTTTTCCAGTGGTCCCGACTCCGAGTGAGTAAAAAGACAAGTTAAGCTGTAGAATGATTGGAACAGTAGGTCTGGGATATTAACATACTGTGTTCGAAAGCTATAGGGGTAGGGAGTCCTCAGAGTTACTACAGGGGATCTGCCTGCCAAATCTTTGTGTGATGGGATCTTATTTTTTGAGCGGCGCAAGCCCCTCCCTATATGCCCAGCTTTTAGTGTGCATGTGACTGTCCACCAACTTTGTCCTGCGCAAACATTAAATTCCCGTTGACAATGAATGGACAATTTTACGTCATAGTGTAAACACAAACATTGCGTAACACAAACGTTGATGACGAAGGTGAGGGCGCAAATTGTGATTGGCCGGAATGAGATGATGTATTGAATGATGATGTACGATGATAAGAGCGCCCCTCACTTCACACGGGTGTGATTATTCTTTTCTTGCTTTACATTTTGACCACTGGCCTACATATCATTGTAATTTGGTTGGTGGTTGCTCGCAGGACTTAATTCACGCAGTGAGACAGCTTTGCTTTAACACTAACAATGTGATTCAGTCTTATCATCAATCATTGTACGATGTGTGTGGAATTATGTGTGTGAGGTGGGATAGGAAAGGGGGAGGGCTTGCAAACATAATGAGGTGCCCCGGTTGTTAATCCTGTGGTTTTTAATGATGCATTTTGTCTAATCTGTGTGGATGTCTTCACTCCTTCGTCTACTGTAGGAGTGGCCAATGAAATGTCAATTATGTGGTATTTATTTTCTTCTTAATTTGCTTATTTGACGGGGACAAGGAAGGCACAACACATGTACTGTAATGCAGCAGATATATATACCAAACAATCCCATTTTCATATGTGGTCCCTGGACACGGTATGGTATAATAAAACATATATGTATATAACATACAACAAATATTTACATTATAAACACGATTCAGAGCAGTACACTGTCTACCGAGGACATGTGACATCGACCTTTGACCTCCTACTTCTAAGCAGTTTGTTCCTGAGATATTGGTATTATTGAAGATAGACAGGAAAGTGGGAGGGAGAGAAGGGGAGAGACATGCAGCAAAGGTCGTCATGAATGGGACTCGAACACGTAACGCGCTGACAGGCCACAGCCTATAATGTGCCATGTGCCTTGACCACGTGGCCAGCGGGCACACCAATTGACTGACTTCTATGCAAACCAATATACATTAGCCCAATTTAGCCCCTCCTCTAAATAGCCAGCACCCCCATAGCACCCCCAGTCACAATTTTCTGGAGCCATCGCTGGTTGGTAGACACTAGACAGCCATGCCCTGCCTGGGCCATTATGTTCCATCCATTTATTGCCATAGCTGCTAGACTCTAGAGTAATGAGAAATGAAAACATGTTCTCTTAACAAGACTCAATGCAACCAAAACAGTGCAGTGTGTGAGTGTGAAAGCACGCACTGCATGGGATGGTATTTCCCCTTAATGGGTATAAGGCACAGATCTGCTGACAGGGCTTTTGGTAGAGATGGTGGGGAGGGCATCTCTGTTGATGCCATCAGTCCCTTGTCAAAACCAATCCTGCTCCTGCCTCTGATAGCTGCCTTTGAATTACTCTTTCATCAGAATCTCTCTCTCTCACTCCTCCATGGCTGTCTCTCTCTGTCCTCTCTCTCTCTCCTCTCTCTGTGTTTGTGCATGTGTGTGTGTGTGTGTGTGTGTGTGTGTGTGTGTGTGTGTGTGTGTGTGTGTGTGTGTGTGTGTGTGTGTGTGTGTGTGTGTGTGTGTGTGTGTGTGTGTGTGTGTGTGCATGTGTGCGTGTGTGCGTGCATGCGCGTGCAGTGTACACAACGTGTCCTGCTGTTCGGTGTACTGAGTTTCCCCTAAACAGGGTCTTTCATGTGTGTGAAACCTGGTTGGTGCAGAGCTCCCGTGCAGCAAATGAAACTTTTGGTGCACAGAAAAACACTTTCTATGGAAGCAATTAGCCGTACAATGTTCCAAGGCTCCTTCTGAGATCCATGCAGACAATAAGTGGGTTCCTGCAGACTGTGTGGAAAAAGTCCAAGCATTTTTCTATTAAGTCTTTAGCTGCTGCAACCTTTGTTGAATAATTGTTTTCAGAGATCAGACGCAAGAGATTTCTGCTCTGCCAAGGGCGCTTTATTGTCTATTGATTTATATAACCAACAGAGGGACTTTACAGCACAGTGTAGTCGTAGAAACATACACAGAAGAAGGGATTCTGCTATATAACATATTTAATCAATGTTATTATTATTACACATGCGATAATGACCACCTTGCATTCCATTACATTGCTACTTAACACAGACATCAATATGTGAAAATTGATACAATGTGATACAAAGCAATACAACATAAACAATGTTATTAATTTGAAAAGGATTTAATTAAATAAAAGTAATAGTGTAGTTTCTACAGTTGCCAAACGTGTTGCGAATGAGCTGATCGGGTTTGTTATTGAAAAGTTCAGACAGAAGAATTCTGTAATCGAGCATTCTACCATGCTGTGTGAAATAGTATAATACATATATAACAATTACATCATACTGTATATATTGTATACGGTATATTTATCACATACTCAGTCTTTATTTGCAATTAGTGCGGGTGATGAACATGCTGATTGGTCAGCTGCTGTATCTTTGAGGGGGGCATGTGTTGATGTGTGTACACATTATATGACAGCTACTCTTACACAAAGAGTGCTGGCATGAAAAGAAAACTTGTGTGACTTTGTACGGTGAGGCCATCGGTGTTCCTGAAACATGCAAAGCATGGAACATACTGTAATAGTTTTTGTTCATCAATACTGAATATATTGTCCTACGTTGAACCATCTCTCTGTGTGTTCTGTGCCCTTCTGTGTTTCCTTTCAGAACACAGCACACTGGCAGACAGCAGTCCGTCGCCACTTCAGCCGAGAGGCTCCGTAATGCGCTGTCTAAATCTATGTACATCCCTCATCTGGCCTCACCCCGTGCGCTGTGGCCCCAATCTGACAGGGGCCATGCTTCATGGAGAAGGGGAGAGGAGGGCGTTACGAAAAACAGGAGGAAAGATAGAGGAGGACCATGCAGTGCCATTGTCATAGCCAGTTTGTATTCCAGAATGAATCATGTTTTTCAATACGGTACACATGGGACATTTGCTGAACACTACTACATGAGGTTGTTTTCCGAAACCAGCTTGCTTTTCTCAAGCTCACAGTTACACACAATACCAATATCGTGGTTGAACGATAACCAGCTCCACTGGAGCGTTTGGAGCTTAAAGTGTCTCACAAGGACACCTCAATGATGCTGGTACGTGTCATCACTGGTGGAGGCAGGGTACACAAACTGGCACTGGGGTAAGGTAACTGGAGAAGTGACAGCTGGGTTCAGCTTTTCAAATAACATAGCTACTTTGGCCCCGTAATTCTTACATTTGAAGCATTTACGCTCTTATGCAGACATGCAGAGCAACTTGGTTGAGCACCATGAACCCACTCAGGTACGTGGTTGAGAAATTAGAGTGCTAAGACAAGTATGCCCTACAAAGTAACTACAGGATAACATGTAGAGATCAAACCTAGCATGTGTCTACATTTCAAAGTACTGTTAACTGGTAAACACATACCTAACGCTAACATGTAACATCTGGCTAAAATGGCAATCACAAAGAAATAAGAGACGTGTTTCTTCTTGCTGCCTTTTTGATCTTTCAAAGTCAGAAACCCCTCAGAAATCATTTCCCATTACAGAGGTAAATTCCAGTAAATTGAAAAATAATTAAATTCATATATATTCCAATAGTAATATGTGGTTGTCACAACATTCCAAGGCATACCTGTATTGTCTCACGGCACACCAGTGTGCCTCGTCGCCTCTGTACATCATTTGGGAACCACTGATTTTTGTTTTTTTCAAACCCTTTGTGTCTGGTTTAGGCCTGGCCCTGGTTCTCTGCTTTTAGTGTTGATGTATTCCACCTTCCTGCCCTCCGGGGGCATTATTGATGGTAAGACTGAGGGGGGGTTACATGCTGCGCTAGCTGTGGCTGTGGGGGATGATAAAGCTAGTATTGACAGGCAGATAGACCACAGGAAGGTGGCCAAAATTGATTGGCCCAACAGCCGATTTTTTGACCCCAAAGTGCCCTGGGCAGATCAATGATCTTAATCCAGTGGGAGAAGTGGACCGAATGAGAGAAGTACGTGGACCCAATGAGAGAAGTGGCGGAAAGGATTCAGGATTATTTAACCATATGAACTAGCTAGCGTGCCTAGCGTGCCTATTCTGGGGGCGAACATTCAGCAAAAATAGCTGATCTACAAGCTCACAACGTGTAGGTCGGCTATATTCGTCTAATCGTCGTACAACAGGGTATTGGCTTTAATGGTCAATTGATCCAATTTCAATGCAATACTTCTATTGGAAATCTGTGGTGGGAACTCATGATTGCAGTAGCTTCCAGGATGGCCTACAAAGAGACCTCATCCCAGAGATTTGACCCTGTGACATCACATTCTGGGGTCACAGGCAGCCTATATAGGCAAATTATTCTCATAACACATTCTGACATGTTGTGAGCTTGCAGATTGGCTATTGTTGCAGTTTGTCATACAACAAAGTGTACGGCAGGGCTGGTAGTGGCTTAGGGGTAGAGTGGCCCCTTGGGAACCAGTTTCGATCCCGGGATCCACCAGAGTTAGTGTTGAATCCCTAAGATTCCCTTTGAATGTGTGTGTGAATGGGTGAATGTAATTCACAATCATCATACAGCGCCTTGGATATTAGGCCCTATATAAATGCACAATTTACCTATACAGTACCAGACCAGTGCCCAGCTGTAGAGCACCGAGTCAGTAATGATGGAAGTTAGAGATCCATGCCCCACCCGGCTATGCAATACCCGTTGTACCCGACCCGTGTCAGAGTACCTGTTCCACCCATCTGTCCCTTTTATGCCCATATATGGAGATTTCTGTATCTGTCTCTCTGTGTTCCTTTATTCCTATTATATATATGGAGTTCTGTGTCAGGCATGACCAAATATGGAGTGTTGTGATAGGCCAGAACAGGCCAGCTCCATATAATGGACCCTGGGCAGGGGCCCTGTCCCTGGCCTTTTGTGGCGGTTCTGGACAGCCGTGGGTCCGACCGACTGAGCGACTCAATTTCTCTTTTGAATGTTGTTTATGAGGTCAAATGTATTCAGGGTGAGTGCTGTTCAGCATACCGTAGATTATTTGGACAGTTTGATGTCTTTGGTCAATCAATAATGCAGCCTTTACAACACACGCACGCACACACACACACACACACACACACACACACACAATCTGACAACCTTTCCGACATAGTGATATGGAGACTCTACTTAACACATTTACCACATTTAGACTGCCGTCCTTATTTTGGGCATGTCATTATTACAATCTGACCAATGGCCATATGTTTGTGTTTTGAACTGTCTTGTCATTCTCATGTCTTATTATATGTTTTGTTTTGTATTGTATTTTCATAATTCACAATACAATATAGAACACTAAACACTTCATGTGATCTCATGTATTTTTCTTGCAAGTCATAACTGAATTGTGGAGCACCTTGCAGGGTCATCAAGTTGACAATCGACTCGAACTCGACTGTAAAATCATACTGCAGCATCTACACACTTTGTGGGGTATTTACCAGAGAGACCAGGTTTGCTGACGGTAACATGATCGGATCAGGGATAGCCTCCAAATAAGGTCAGCGCTCGACACATCATTTGCCCCTGTCTCATCGGGGGAGGTCTGCCCTCGCACCTTGTCTGGTTCGCTATGCCGAACCCCTCCATGCTGTGCACACACATGGCATGTTATACCCGGGAATCCCTGCAAAGACCGAGCAACGCGTGCCGCGTTCACGGGTCGGCGCTCGCCACTATATCTGTACACAGTCAAATCCGGAGGGTCCATTTTTACACGGTTAACCACCGCGGTTAACATTACTTACGGGGGTCCCCAGGGCTCTCTCTGCTAGTATTTACCTCTACAACAAATCTCTGACGAAAATAGCTACATACAGTAAACTAACAACGAGTCGCAAGCTTGTACAGTAGATCTGCTATTTTCACAGAATGTCCCTCAGACTAGGGAGGTTTTCCTGTCATAGCTACGCCATTGCTTTGTCATCATCATATACTGTAGCTAATAGAACATCCCAAATTCTTGACTACAGTTGGGTCATGTAAAGCACAAACCACACCAAAGGGTCAGGTTGGGACAAAACAGTTTTTAAGGTATGTAGATTATAGACTACACCAATGCAACTCATTGTAACTCAATGAGTTGAAAAACCGTTTTGTCCCAACCTGACGCTTTGGTGTGGTTTGGGCTTAAGCGATTCACACAGCCTGGGATGTGGAAGAGGAGGAGGTGAAAGTGGAAAAATAGAATTACAAACACATTTTGACTTATATTCAAATGTATTAAAGAAAGTAAACCACCCCTACTATGTGGTGAATATTCGGTAAAATGTGCAAAACTACAAGCTCATAATAGAGCAAACCCAGATACCCAGATCCCTGGGGGACCCCAGTAAACTAAGTATATAGACTTTGTGTTTGTTTGTTTGCATGGTGCTGTAAAAGATGTCCGCTTTTTGAACGCAATAGATTTAGTACATTGACCAGTGAGAGGTTTTTTCGTGACTCTGTCCGTGTTCCGTGTGTAATGGTATATGATTGTCCTATAGAGCGCAGGCCCAGGAAATGATTCCCCGTTCATTTTCCTCATAGACATTTCAAAAAGTATTTATTTAAAGACCCTTTAAGCCTCGTACAAAGCCAACTCTTGTCGTGACAAATCATGACAACAAACACAATTATTTGGGCCGAACAAATAATTAGAAAGAAGAAAAAAACGGCAGGTTACAACACTTTTTTTAAATGTTTTTCTTCTTTGTTGTTTGGTCCAAAATGTTGTGTTTGTTGTCATGAGTTGTCACAACTCGATGTGTGTGTGTGTGTGTGTGTGTGTGTGCGCGTGCGTGCGTGTGTATGTGTATGTGTGTGTGTAGTCTCGGAAACCTAGGCGTTTTTGTGTGTGAGACACAGAATCCCTCAGGTTCCCTCTCAGGGGTGGGGGAACTGGGGGATATCCTCTTGTCCAGCTGACCTCACATGCCAGCTTCCGTTGTCTGGGTTCCATGTTTGACAGTGTTAGACATTCATCATTCTGGAGGCTATGCAGCGGCACCTGTAATGGTTCTCAACACCCCCGCAGGACGTTGTGTGTGTGTGTGCGTGTGTGTGAGTGTGTGTGTGTGTGTGTGTGTGTGTGTGTGTGTGCGTGTGTGTGTGTACGCGTCTGTCTGTCTGTCTGTCTGTCTGTCTGTCTGTCTGTCTGTCTGTCTGTCTGTCTGTCTGTCTGTGTGTATCTGCATGTCTGTGTGCGTGTGTGCGTGTGTCTCTGCGTGCGTGCGTGAAAATGTGTGTTGACTTTCAAAATGTCACGATGACATTGACAAATCAAGATATTGTCAGGTAACTTGTCATCACGGGAAAGGGGCATTCAATAGAATGTAAGAATACATTCTGCCTCTCCTTGCTGAAAGGAACCATGTAACAGCCAGCAGCCAGTAATATTTCACCTCGTAGGACTGTATAGTGCTGAAGAGCCGACTGCTACATCCTTCCTTCCATCCATTCTTCCTCCTCCATCCGTCCTCTTAGTTTACAATTGTTTGAAAGCTACGTGGGGTGTGCGTGCGTGCGTGCGTGCGTGCGTGCGTGCGTGCGTGCGTGCGTGCGTGTGTGCGTGCGTGTGACTGTGTGTGACTGTGTGTGTGAGTGTGAGTGTGAGTGTGAGCGTGTGTGTGTGTGTGTGTGTGTGTGTGTGTGTGTGTGTGTGTGTGTGTGTGTGTGTGTGTGTGTGTGTGTGTGTGTGTGTGTGTGTGTGTGTGTGTGTGTGTGCGTGCGTGCGTGCGTGCGTGCGTGCGTGCGTGCGTGCGTGCGTGTTGGTGATGTGCACACACAGGGGGGGGGGGGGGGGCTTCTGGTGCAGGATACATGTGCTGAACTTCAGAGCCAAGGAGGAGACAGCGGACATGATTCATGATTGAACACATCAATGCTCGTCAGAGATCATCACACGCACTTGTTGAGCCAATATTGGACGTGGTTGACTACATACATGTAGCAAAATCCCCTATAGGCTATAGGCTAGTCTGACAGTATAGCTGTAGCATTGTTTTAATAAATGTTTTGTCTTTGTCCGGTATATCCCACTGAAATATTATTCACTAGGAAAGACCAAACATCAGACATGGGAACCCTTTAAGATGGTTTATTGAACAAGGGTGGAGGATGGTCATTGCTGTCACAATGCCATTGCATGAAGTAAGAATACGGGGTATGGTTGTCTATGGGAGCGCATCATGCGCAGCATGAGACGCACAACATAAACATCCATGGCATACAACATGGTGGGCCAGCATGATCGTCTATGAGTGCGCTCTGACATGCGAAGCATGGGACGCGCAGTATAAACGACCAGGCATGGAATACATAGTGAGGCAGCATGGTCGTCCATGGGTGCATAGAGTGCGAAGCACAGATTACGCACAACATGGACGGCCAAGGCTTGGAATACGTAGTGAAGCAGCATGATCGTCTATGAGTGCGCTCCACATGCGAGCATGGGACGCGCAGTATAAACGACCAGGCATGGAATACATAGGGAAGCAGCAAGGTCGTCCATGGGTGTGCAGAGTGCGAAGCACAGATTACGCACGACATAAACGACCAAGGCTTAAATAAATATATGGTACTGAAGCAGTGTGGTCAGGTTCGAGGGGGCGGACCCAGATACTTGGCTTAGGGGTCGAGGCGAGAGCCTGAGTGGTATAGTAGAACCCCCTTCTGGAACCTGCAGAGTATAGAGAAGGGAGGGAGGGTGGGTTACAAGAAACTGGCACAGGGCATTTTTTGTCAGTTGAGTTTAAGTACCCACGGTAATGGGCGACGTAGGAGTGGCCAGCTAGTTGGAAGTGGGTGAGTGGTAGTATGGTTGGCAAGGGTGGAGTATTGGTTGGCAAGGGAGGAGATGGCAGGCAGGTGGGTTGTCTTCTGCTTGGCCAAACCTCCCGAACCTTTGTTGTTCCAACTCCATTTGTGGATAATGCCTCTCTAATGTAAAGCCCTAACCACACCAAAGGGTCACCATGCAACTCCTTTGAAAGAAGTTAACGCTAAAACCGTCTCGACCCTTTGGTGTGGTCTGGGCCATTGAATTCCAACATGGGTCAACGTGGGTCAACAAGACATATCACACTGCAGGACAACGCTAAAACCGCCTTGACCCTTTGGTGTGGTTATAGGGCTTTAAGGATGACTTCACCAACTTTCAACCTCTGTTCATATTATTGGTCCTCCCTAATAATAAAATGTTTCTATTGTGTTTCTCTAATCCGTCTGTGTCAGGGCTGTGGACACTTCAGACACCCACCTATACAGTCACTTCATCGCAGGCACGATTGCTTAACAAGATTGCAGTTGTACTTCAATCCAGGAATCCATGGGAATAGAAAGCCTGCAGTTTCTATTAGCTTGGATTCCGCATCGATGATGTCACTGGTAGGCCGGTTTCTGAACTGTCCACAGCCCTCCTTTGAGACACAGTAGACAAAAATGGCACCATATTATAAATGAGCATTGGTTGAAGTTGTCCAAACACAGTTTTGGAAACCCCAGATTTAAAAAAGTGTAAAAATTAACAAACTAATAAAAATGTTACAGACCACAGCAGAATATTGAAAATGAAAGCTGAAAAAAGCCCATGTTCCCCCCCTCCCCCCCCCCTTCTCATTCTGGCATCATATTTGACAGTTTGTTTAATCTCTCCTGTGGGTTGACAAACAGAATCATTATACAATGACATTAGCCTTTACATTACCTTTGGGCACTGAGCGTGAAACCTCCATTTGCCCCTATCAAATTGTATTAAGAGTTATGGGACCGATGCAACTACACCACAGGAATATCACCCTCCTAGACATGACACACACACACACACACACACACACACACACGCACGCGCAAAATGCACGCATGCGCACTATGATCCTCCATTGTTTTGGAAGGGAAGTGAAATAGTGAATAGTAATACATGTGTTTGTTTGGGGGAGGGGGGGTCTGTGGTGTGTAGAGTAGCCTCCTTGTGCCTCTTGCATTGATTGATTGATCGATGGATTTGATTGAATAGTTTATTAGACAGAATGTATAAACAGCAGCAGAGTACAGTCAAACACTCAGTCCAAAAGGGATAGCACCAAAAAAGTCCTTGTGGTATTGTTTCCATTCAGGCCCTATGCAATTCATTCATTATAGCATCCACCATGGTGTCATTGTAATGGTCTACACTACAGTATGTTGTCAGTCAGCCGAAGGCTTGATTTATACTTTGTTGCACGCAGTGTTGCATGGGAAGATTGTTGGCTATTTCTGGTGTACAAATAAATGTGGCTTGGTATGTATACTGTATGTATACTACTGCTGGTAGTACTGCCATCCATATAGATTTTCTTATGTGCATGCCATCATATCTTGATTATTACTTTCTCATTAAGTATACATATGCAGGGTTGTATATAGCATCAAATTCTGGACCCTGGGGCAAGCAAGTTTAGTGTTTTTATTATTGTCATAAATATGATCTGAAGAAAGTTCTGGGAGAAGAGTAAGACTTCTATATGAAGTTGTAGTTAATGCCTGTACGAACATTGGATGGAGTATGTACCATGCTAGAGAGATAATTACTTCTGGCTTTTACCGTTTAAACGGTAAAGGTAAAGGAATTTGCCTCTTTATGCGGTTGTCAGATAGGGCCAGTATTTAACCCATTCTGAACGGGCACCCATTTTGGTGTCAGCATCATGTTATGCTTTAGCTATTGAAAAATAGCAGATCTACAAGCTCATATCGCACCACCGAGTGGCGCGATACGAGCTTGTAGGTCTGCTATTTTTGAAAAAAATCAAAGAACGACTGACATTTTTAGAATCTGATCTCAGGTCAGAATGGGTTCGTCAGACCAGCGTGTGTCCAGTGGAAACCTTGTATGAATCTGATCTCAGGTCAGAATGGGTGTTTACTGCAGATCTCAATCTCCTGAATAGTTGGATCTAAATCAGTTAAGGAATGACCTCCAACGTCGTGTCCAGTCACAGAGCCTGATAGATGGCTTCCCATCCCACCCGGGTCACACTTTTTAATGGAAACTCTTTCAAACACCAAAAGCACTCAGGAACCTGTACAGCAAAGCAATTTCCCACCCAGTAGTTGACTGTTTACATCCTGTTGCTTCTGCTTTGCCACTGGCAAAATAGAAAGGAGAAAAAGACACAGTGATGGACTTTCTAGTTTCCTGCATGTGGATAAAATGAAAATACAAACTTTGAAATTATGATCAGTCGCCTTAAAACAGATTTTCTGTTTCTACTATACATTACTGTAATTATATTAACCACTTAAACCGTATAACTGACCAGTGTTCTCCATATATGTAATACTCCTTTACCTCTATCTCTACCAATCTCTGTAGGCCATACAAGCTCACAAAAGGTTGCAATTTTCCCCTTAATGTATAGTATAGAGGGTATGCGCGTGACATCATCATCAAACCAGGAGGTTATGCGGGAACACCTACTGAGTGCCAAAAAACTACTTTCTGGCCTTGACAGCCCATACATCCAAACGGAAAAGTCCAATATGAATGCATTAAATTACGCTAAACTCACTTTGCCACTCACTTTGCAACTCGATTTGCCATCCACTTTATGCATGTGCATACCCTCTATTGGAACACTAGGATTCATGTGGTTAATGCTATCCATTACTCCCCAGAGCAGTGGTTCTCAAAGTGGGGTTCAGGGACCCCCTGGGGTCCCCACTCCCCAGCCAAACGATTGCTAGTTAGAAACCAAATGGACCATTATTAGTCTGTATAACTCTCAGATTTATGGGGGTCCGTAAATGAATTTTATACCAAACCAAGGGTCCTTGAAATTAAAAAATATGTTTTAAGAAGCGTTGCCCCAAAGGTTAGTAACGCCCCTGAGATATCTGCGTGCTTTGTTTGTTATCTCATACTCCATGCATAGACATATGCGTGCTTTGTTTGTTATCTCATACTCCATGCATAGATATCTTGTTAACTCATAGATGCATAGATATCTTGTTATCTCATACTCCATGCATAGACATATGCGTGCTTTGTTTGTTATCTCATACTCCATGCATAGATATCTTGTTACCTCATACTCCATGCATAGATATCTTGTTAACTCATAGATGCATAGATATCTTGTTATCTCATACTCCATGCATAGACATATGCGTGCTTTGTTTGTTATCTCATACTCCATGCATAGATATCTTGTTAACTCATAGATGCATTGATATCTTGTTATCTCATACTCCATGCATAGACATATGCGTGCTTTGTTTGTTATCTCATACTCCATGCATAGATATCTTGTTAACTCATAGATGCATAGATATCTTGTTATCTCATACTCCATGCATAGACATATGCGTGCTTTGTTTGTTATCTCATACTCCATGCATAGATATCTTGTTACCTCATCCTCCATGCATAGATATCTTGTTATCTCATACTCCATGCATAGATATCTTGTTACCTCATACTCCATGCATAGATATCTTGTTACCTCATACTCCATGCATAGATATCTTGTTACCTCATACTCCATGCATAGATATCTTGTTATCTCATACTCCATGCATAGATATCTTGTTATCTCATACTCCATGCATAGATATCTTGTTATCTCATACTCCATGCATAGATATCTTGTTATCTCATACTCCATGCATAGATATCTTGTTACCTCATACTCCATGCATAGATATCTTGTTACCTCATACTCCATGCATAGATATCTTGTTATCTCATACTCCATGCATAGATATCTTGTTATCTCATACTCCATGCATAGATATCTTGTTATCTCATACTCCATGCATAGATATCTTGTTATCTCATACTCCATGCATAGATATCTTGTTATCTCATACTCCATGCATAGATATCTTGTTACCTCATCCTCCATGCATAGATATCTTGTTACCTCATACTCCATGCATAGATATCTTGTTATCTCATACTCCATGCATAGATATCTTGTTATCTCATACTCCATGCATAGATATCTTGTTACCTCATACTCCATGCATAGATATCTTGTTACCTCATACTCCATGCATAGATATCTTGTTACCTCATACTCCATGCATAGATATCTTGTTACCTCATACTCCATGCATAGATATCTTGTTACCTCATACTCCATGCATAGATATCTTGTTATCTCATACTCCATGCATAGATATCTTGTTATCTCATACTCCATGCATAGATATCTTGTTATCTCATACTCCATGCATAGATATCTTGTTACCTCATACTCCATGCATAGATATCTTGTTACCTCATACTCCATGCATAGATATCTTGTTATCTCATACTCCATGCATAGATATCTTGTTATCTCATACTCCATGCATAGATATCTTGTTATCTCATACTCCATGCATAGATATCTTGTTACCTCATACTCCATGCATAGATATCTTGTTACCTCATACTCCATGCATAGATATCTTGTTATCTCATACTCCATGCATAGATATCTTGTTATCTCATACTCCATGCATAGATATCTTGTTATCTCATACTCCATGCATAGATATCTTGTTAACTCATAGATGCATAGATATCTTGTTATCTCATACTCCATGCATAGATATATGCGTGCTTTGTTTGTTACCTCATACTCCATGCATAGATATCTTGTTATCTCATACTCCATGCATAGATATCTTGTTATCTCATACTCCATGCATAGATATCTTGTTACCTCATACTCCATGCATAGATATCTTGTTATCTCATAGATGCATAGATATCTTGTTACCTCATACTCCATGCATAGATATCTTGTTATCTCATACTCCATGCATAGATATATGCGTGCTTTGTTTGTTATCTCATACTCCATGCATTTGACAAAATTGACATGACATAACTTCGGAAGCTGTATATTTTTGTGAACACACTTGGGAGAGCAACCCTCCTGTGACAAACGGATGCATCTCTGCTGTAATCCAAACAGACAGTGTGTCGTCGTCTTCCTCTCTCGCCTTGGGTTGCTATAAACTGCATTGATGTGTGCACACACAAAGACATACACACACACACACACACACACACACATACACACACACACACACACACACACACACACACACACACACACACACACACACACACACACACACACACACACACACACACACACACACACACAAACCTATTTGCAGGCACCTTGCAGCAGAGGGCAATGTTCAAGGTCGATGGCCGATTGGCCATGGTTATGCTTATACGCACGCACGCACGCACACACACGCACGCCAGGGGGTCTGGTAGAATAGCATCACAGACCCTGACCCCAGTGACCCATCTGGGACAGAGAATAGGGGTCATTGAGGAGACATTTTAGCCCAACAATGAGGTGATCTCGCAGGAGGCGGAGGTACCTGGGGACTCGTGGAGAGGAGAGACATTGCTTCAGAGCGACAGCATATTCAGCCTCTCTGTCAATTTTTCATCTCTCACCAGGATGGTCAGAAATAGATGTGCAAACATACAGTATATATTTTTTATTCAAAGTGAGCTCTTTCTATCGGTTGAAAGAAAGGAGAACGAAGCCCATTTGGGAATATCGTTTGAAGCCAAACACTGTTTGAGAACTCTTGGGCAACTTTCATGCCTTTATGACAATATGCAGAGGACAGAACATCAAAATGATTCAATGCATCACACTGGGGAATGATGAATATTCAGTAGCAAATAGCTCAGAGGTTGCCGAGTGCACCATGAACTCACAAACGAGCGTAAACTAAAATGTCAGCATTTTCTGTCGGCTTTTAAACGTTTGTGTCTTTAAAGTATGACGGTGCTGAGGGGCTGCTGGGAATGAAAAGCTCCCATTGGCTTGTGGGTAAGAAAATCACCCAAACTCACACTGACAGCACTTCTCTGAGAAAATAACCCCATGCACTGTAAAAAAAAAAAAAAAAAAAAAAAGAAATAACTAAAAAAGAAACCCTAGAAATAAATACATAAACTTAACTAAACAAAAAACACTAAACTAACTTTGATATTATGGCCTGGTTATTATGTTATTCAGTGGACCAATACCTTTCAACATGAATATCAAGACAATTCCTCTTGACGAGAACGGTTTCCTTTACAGTTTTGTGTCTTTCTTTTATCAAAGACCGTAACAGAAATATTTTGTCTCTATCATGCCATCATCTGGACAAATATACATGTGTTGAGTGTTTTATTTGAACAAATACTAAATAAATGAGTCGGATTGAATAAAAAATAACAAAATCAATCAACAAAAAAAGATGAGACAACCGCAAAATCCAAAACAGCAAAGAATCTTGCAGAGGGCTACAATGCTGGAAACAAAGCACAATGCTGCATTTGTAACCGACAAAAGCCTATTCTATTTAAAACAAGGAATGGGCCAGCTGAGAAAACAAGGAACGAGACCTTCACAGGCTGACTGGGGGACAGATGGTGACACGTCCTCTTGAGGGACGTCTGAGTTTACCAGAAGTCCAAGTAAAGTAGTGGGGGTGCATTCCATGGTATCATGAACGCACAGTCCAATCAACCCCAAATTTGAGTCACACGTTGAGTGGCCTCTAAAAGTATTTTCACTTATTTCTGCCCGTAGTGGACAGACACCAATATAGGCAGGTATACACGTTACCCAGTCAGTGTGTTGAATGCTGCCGTCTCCTCCTCCCTGGCGAGGGACCCCAGTCTGGGTGTGCTCCGATGTTGTTTATTTGGGCGTCTTGCCGTCTTCATATTATCCTGAGTTCTTGAAGAGATGCATAGCTCTCAGATCATTTGACTTGTTGGTGGACACCTTTTTTCCGCTTCTCAATATACTGTACCATAACACCATACAGAGGCACTTTGTTCTTAGTATATATGAAATTAAGCAAATGCTTATGCAAACCCGGATTGCATAAGCATCTCTTGTTCATCTCTTGTTATGTTTATGGTAGTATAGCCTACTATTATTAATCGTCCCCACCACCAATTATCTTGCTAACAAACAAACATACAAACAACAAACAAACAGGAGCAATGACTGCCACGCAAGTTTACTGTCAGCAGAGCTCAGTGACACACTATCATATTGTCACTGAACAAAGAGCCAAGCAGACTATTGCAATCAGTGAGCTATCAAAACAGCTCAAGTGATCTCATAGCTCCGCCTTCCCTTTTAAAAGCTCTTTTCTATCTAGAGGTCCCCACCTCTATATAGCTTGCTCAGTTTCAGTGTCACTCTGGGTAGCGGTGTGACTCTGCCTTTGCTCCGTGAATCTGCACTTTGGCACACAGTAAGTGAAAACATACAATATAAACTCTGACTCAGATCAGCTCGTTTCCAGAAGATGGCACCCCCCTGATTCTACTGGGTGACGTCAACCTACCTATTGCAAAGAAGTATCTTCCCGTTACATCCCTTCTGGCCTCATTTGACCTCTCCCTATGTTCTCTAGAGACTGCTCTCCCTCCACACTCTCTGTTACCCCCTTAATTAGGTCTGACCACCACTTCATAACCTTCTCCCTCTCTCTCTCCACCCTCCCGCCTAAACCTACTAACCCTCCGAACGTCACCACCCGACACAACCTTAAGTCCCTAAACCCCTCCTCCCTCTCATCCTCTATTATCTCCTCTCTACCCTCCATGGAGTCCTAACCCCTCTCTCTCACCTGACACTGCAATCTCATCCTTCCTCTCCTCTATCTCATCTGCATTCGACCAACACTGCCCGCTCTCATCCAGGCCAGCTCGCTCAAGTCCACCGGCAGGGATCTGTACTTGGTCCCCTCCTTTTCTCACTGTACACTAAATCCCAAAATTCTCCCCCCTTCTCCGCTCACTCCATTGGCTCCCGGTCGCTGCCCGCACAGAATACAAAACTCTGATGCTGGTATTCAAAGCAACCAAAGGTATGGCTCCCCCATACCAAGTATGATCGAACCCTACAAACCCTCCCGCGCACTCAGATCAGCCAACGCAGGGAAGCTGGAAGTACCTTCACTAAAAACACACGTCCCAAACTCTTCTCCCTTCTGGCTCCAAAACTTTGGAATGCACTTCCCATTATAATCAGAACTGCAGCCTCACTCCCTATCTTCCACCGTAGTCTGAAAACCCACTTTTTCAGACTCCATCCCTCCATGGCCCGTAGCACACGCCCTAGCCCCTTAGATAGCACTTTATGTAGAGTTAGATAGCATTTTATACAGACTTATAGCATGTTACGTAGACAGCACTAGAATTGCTTGGAGGATGTATAGTTTATACATATAGTTTCATTTAGATATATTCCACTATTATGTTCTTAGCTTACGCATGTTTCATGATAACTGATGTATTGCCATGCTTTTTGTTCTTGCTTAATGTAAGTCGCTCTGGATTAAGAGCTTCTGCTAAATGCCTAAATTGTAAATTGCAATTATAAATTGCTATTGAAAAGTGATGATTCCAACACCTTGACAGCACAGACAGCGATAAAAGGAGACCGTGGCTGACTCATTGCTTCGTCTGGGTCCTTGGGAGGCTCAAGGCCACCTCTCCACTCGGGAAAACCTCTCTGCTGTCGTTTGTGGCCCTTGGCCAAACAAATCAATGCCATTGCCCAGAGAAAACCTTTCAGCTGTGTGCCATTTGTTATGAATAAATACACAGTTATGGAATATTTGCCCATCGATCATGCCGTTGGAGCTGAATCCTGAAGTCTCACTCGCCGCATGCTATAGGTGTTTATATTATGCCATCTCAAACACTCTTGGTGACGTTTATTGTCTTTTTTCTGCAAATAATGGTTGCGTAGACAGCTTGAGGTCAAGAACTCAACTGAGTGGTGCTTTCAAATAGTTTATGCGTGCATGTGTGTGTGTGTGTGTGTGTGTGTGTGTGTGTGTGTGTGTGTGTGTGTGTGTGTGTGTGTGTGTGTGTGTGTGTGTGTGTGTGTGTGTGTGTGTGTGTGTGTGTGTGTGTGTGACCATCCAGAGTGCCTGCAGTGATACTGGTGTCTCCACAGTGGCAGCTAGTGCTGCTGCTGTTACTGGTCCCACTGGGAGATTCACTGACATCCACTACACATACCACACACACACACACACACACACACACACACACACGGTGCCGTATTGCAGCTGTTCACATTAAGTCAGCGATCGAACCACGATGTTCCTCCAGCAGAGAAACCCAGGGAAGTTAAATTAGCTCTCCCTCCTCCATCACATCCACTCAGCTCAACCTTGACGTCTGTCAGACAGTCACAGTCAGCCATCGTATACCTGTGATGGAGTTGACGTTTTAGGCATGGCTGGATGTTAGCTGTCTTTGTGTGACTTCCAACAGCTAAGTGACACGTCATATTATTGTCAGATCAACCGCTCTCTGTGCAGTCCCTTTAATTTATACTTTGTCATACTGATAATACAAGCTTTATAGGTCTGCTATTTCTGGTGTGCAACACCATCTTACGATGGAGGAATAATGAGGCATTATTATTCACCACAGGGGAGTTTTTCTTTTTTATTTATTTGGTTTGCTGAGCAGTGTGCCTGCACTCCTTCTTTCAGCACCCTTATACTTCGTCCTTCCTGCACTGGGTGATTCTTCCCAGTTAAAGGAGAATTCCATACTAGAAGGCTTTCTTACCTTTATTTGTAGTTGTTACGTCCCCACCAAAGAGGTCCAGGTGTTATTTTGTGAAAAAGTGCATTATTGGCTATGTCCACTACCATAAGCCCTCAATGGGGGTTGGGTTTTTGTGCTAATTTGCTAAGTGTGCCGCTTGGGATACTATTTACATTATGAATAGAGGATATAAAAAAATGTATTAGAGATATTAATAAGCGAATTAGCACAACACCCCATAGCCCCATTCAATTCAATGCAATTAAGATTTGTGCTGTTGCACAAAATAACACCTGGACCTCTTTGGTGAGGTCGTAATGACTACAAATAAAGGTAAGAAAGCCTTCTAGTATGGAATTCTCCTTTAAAGTCCCTGTCTTTTACACCGTGTTCCAGTGTTTCCACATCTGGGGGGTTGATCGAACGCCCTATACCCATTACCCAAAGGGAGTCCACACGTAATGTCTGGAACCCTGTTTAGTGAAATGGAGAAGGGCTTGGGTATAAATTAGGATAGTAGTTCAAGTAGCCCATAGTAGCTTAATAATATCCGCCCCAATCCAAATCCATTAGCAGTGTACCATACTCCGCCCAGAGCCTTGACTCCACCTAAGGAGGTGTTACACTTGCAGTGGTTCCCAAACTGTGGTTCGTGCACCCCTTGTGGTGCGTGGGTTCCTTCTAGGGGCGTGCGACATGAAAAGGCTATGGTGGTGCTATGGTTTTATTTTTAATATTTTAACATTATGCCAATATATGGCAAGTATATGCAGAATATAGTCTGTGCTGCATATATATATATATATATGCATATATATATATATGCAGCATATATTCAGGTTAAAATATGTGCATATATATGTGGATAAATAGGAAATGTATGTCTCTATTTAGCTTTGTGGGGGGTGTGTCAGCTATAGGTCAGGAGGTAACATGGGGTGCATGCAGGCCAAAAAGGTTTGGGAACAGCTGTGTTACAGGAATAGGTGGGTGGGTCAAGTAGTAATTCAAAACAGTTCACAATGCAGTATATGGAACACGATCAAATAATTTGCCCATTAAATCATTTATTTGCTCAACTACCCATTTTTTTCATGATTATTAGTGAGGACCTATTATATGAAGAGAGGTTGAAAAGTGGTGAAGTGGTCCTTTAATTGCAAGGAGTAGCCTCAACCTTTCATAGCATAGCTTTGCTCCCACCTCGTGGTGACATATAGCAATTACACCATTATTTTGTCAAAACAGTACCTACACGGTACACCTACCATAGCACAGTACAGTCAGTACACTACACACTACCGATTGCAGTGGTCCTCGTTCATTTAATGGTTGAATGCGTTATTTAACAAGTATACTCTAATTTGAAGCTCACTAGCACAACAGGTTGTTGGTAACAGAAGTGAAGTCATTTTAATACGGCTGGACGGTTCAAAGACTACGTGCAAAAAGGAACGTGGTCGATTTAAGTTTGTCCCTCGCAGCTTGCCGTGAGTGTTTTGCTTACTACAGCTGTGAAAGAAGAAGTACATCGAACTGATCTCTGGTAAGGACATTATGTTCCTTTCACTATAATCCCTAATCAAACAGAGTAATACTAGACTTTTTAATAACGCCTACAAACGGAAGATCCAGCTCCGCGTTGTCGGTAACTTCGCAAGTAAGAAATGTTAGTTTATTATATCTGAGAGGAGGAAGTGTCAAAACAAACAAGCTCAGCCAGGGATCAGCTGACGATCACAGCCAGCGAGCTAACTAAATTAGCAGCATAATGCTATTCTCTGTCCACTTTACATCGGATTAGACATTAAGAACACACTTTAAAAGACAAATGCGCAAACAGCTGAAGCTTTTAAGGTGACCTCTAACTGTTTTTTCCACCTATGTTATGTAATATTGGAGTGTGATTGCATCACGTTGCTTGCTGTGTTTTAAAGCTTAACTATAGCTTATCTATTGCTGTATAATAGTAATAATAATATACTTTTATTATAATTAATAAACATTTCTAAGTCTTACACCCACAAAACTTCTGCAGGGTAAAACAACAACCGGGATCATTGTTATGTAAACGTTACAATAATAGCACCCTCAAATTCCTCAATAATACAGTACAATAAAGTAAAAGCAATAAAACATACAGCAATGATAAGCATATACTATAGCCTACTTAGCATAATATTATATATATATATAATGCAGTACAAATGCTGTCGTGACGTTTAGATCAAAGGCATGCTAGCTAGAGTATAGTTTAAGCAAGGTGTGTTGGGCTAGTTATATCACTTAAAAAAAAACTCCTCAGGTAATTTTAACATACCGTAATGTATTTATTTAGATCAGACACGCCACCTCCTACTGTAAATAAGTCCACTGAACTTCAAACTGAATGTTAAAAGTTAAAAACGTTTTAAAACACGTGCCTGGTGATTGATTACTGATATTGTCCTTTTTGTTTTTAGTTTTTTAATGAAAAAAGAAAAGGGAAGAGTAATTAATAAGTACTATAGTGTATAGAACCAGCAGGGACATGCTTTTTGCATTGTTACAATGTTCAATGTAAATGTTCAATATGCTGTAAATGTACAGTATATGGGAGATTGGGAATGTATCTATTGAACCAAGAAATGTACAAACTTGGGAGCAATCCAAAAGTTATCGTCTATAAAGATTGTTTTTTATCTGTTCTGTCTTGTAAAGTGACTTTGAGTACCAAGGAAAGTGTTATATACATTTGATGTGTTGTTATTATTATAATAATATAAAACAGTTAAAGGAAGAGAAGCCGGCCTACATCTGAGACATCTCCTATGGAAACTTGTTCTAATGCTGTCTGTTGATGTTCTTCAGTCTCACAGATACAGGTTCGTGGGGAAAGGCCTGAAGATGTCGAGTAGTGTAAGTGACTTAACTGTTGACCTAACAGTAGCAAGGATCTTTGGCATTTCAATTGGCACAAGAGAAAACAGTGTGCCATATCATGACATAATAATCCTGGGCGCTACACTTCCTCTGCCAACCTGGGGGGGGGGGGGGGGGGGGGGGGGGGCAGCGGACTGACCTCATGCTTCCTAGAAACCTCATACTGTATCTCCACATTCAACTTTTAATGGCTTTTTTTTTGGGTAAATGAATAATGCCCTACTTCATACTGTAGTGTCACACGAAACTGGATCTGCTATTTATTTATTTTATCTGGTCCGTGATTGTGATTGTGAAAAGTGATTGTGAAAAGTAACCATTTTGGACATGCAGTACAGTTTGACTTTCCCCCCCAATAGACACTAAGATAATTTGCCTCGTACTAGAGCATTTTGTGGTTCCACCATCATGTTGTCAGTCTTTGGCGTGTTGTGTTTGGTGCAGGTGTTGTGTGGTCGTGGCAGGCTGCTTCTGCCCCAGATGAGCGCTGGTCTCCAGGCTCTTGCTGCTCTACGGGTCGGGAGGACCAGAACCTTCTCGACTGCCAGCTCAGATGAGCCTTATGTCGCCGTCTCACATACTGACTCGGGTTGGTGCAACAGTTACTTGGAATTACTTTATTTAATCCATTATAAAAAATAATAAAAAAGATTTTTAGTTAAATAATCGATTGAGGAACATAAATGGGCCGTGAAGTCCCAAGTGCCTGTTACCATACTGTACTTTACTTGAAACAGTTTAATCTATATTTACCCATTTAGGCCTGACGTCGAAATTTTAAAAATGTCTTCTATGGCTTTGCCTACTGCATTTGGTAATCTCGTCTCGACCAGATTAGGTAATCATAGCCCACATTTGGAGCTCTGGCTCATGGACTTCTGACTTATGTTGGTATTTTAACACCTGAATGCAGCCTGACCACTGACCTGACCAGTAATGTAAATTGTAAACCAACCAGAATCTCAACTGAGAATACAGGTTCTGTTTCAAGCTCCGTCTATAAAGAGACACAATTTGGCCATGCAGTTCAAACCTGTCACCCTGCACTGAGCCACTATAGAGCGTCGCAGTCCCTCCCCCTTTCAGAACGACGAGTGGCCCAGGAAATGAAATGCAATGCATTTCTCCCATAGGACTTTCTTTAAGTATTTATTTAAAGACGGTTACGCCGCGGACAACTCGGATCGTGACAAATCATGACAATGAACACAATGTTTTGGGCCGATCAAATAATGTATAAGAAGAAAAACAAAACAAATAGTGTTGTCTCCTGCCTTTATTTTCTTCTTTCTAATGATTTGATCGGACCAAAATATTGTGTTCATTGTCATGATTTGTCACGATCCGAGTTGGCTTTGTCCGCGGCGTAACCGTCTTTAAATAAATACTTAAAGAAAATCCTATGGGAGAAATGCATTGCATTTCATTTCCTGGGCCACTCGTCGTTCTGAAAGGGGGAGGGACTGCGACGCTCTATTGACCTCATAGACGGCAGCTACAGAACAACAGGAAAGCCCTCGATGCCCTTTTAGTGACCAGAATCAGATCCAAACTGACATTTTGTTTTAAATGCAAATTTATATACAGGAAATACAGTTGGGGGCAAGCCCTCATTTTCAATGTAGCCGAAGGTTACAATTCACAAATACAGTCAAAACAATACATCAACACTACACAACATTATAAATCAGGATACAATTACAAAAGAACTTAAATGCAGAACAACCAGTAAAATAAATCAATTGAAGCAGGAGCAATCACGGTGAACATGGTTGACGGGTTGAAAACCACTGTTCTAAAGCGTTTCCGGGTCCCTCTGCTGCAGGGCCCAGAACCGTGTGGCCCGATGAGAACATGGGCCCATTCGGACCTCAGGACCAGCGCTTCCAGTTGCCGGGCAACGCAGGCTTCGACTGTCACCTGGAGGGGACGGCGGACCAGATAAAGAAGGCTCCGGTGCACAGAACGGTCCCCGACATACTGACGTCCCCGAGCAGCTCCGAGAGACATGAGTTTGTACTGGCCCAGTTCATCAGTGAGTTCCAGGTAACGGAATGTTTTGCCATTATGTATTCATTTGTGTTTCTGTAATCAATGTTTTCCAAAAATATCCTTTTTCAGGATAATTTCCACCGCAGTTCTCATGGCGTATTAGTCTCTTAACCCATTTAGGACTGAGACCAGATTCTACACATGTCGTCTAAATCATGACAGTTTTCTGAAAAACCTATGTTTCTATGTCAGTGGTTTTCAAACTACAGTATTTCATGTCAAGGACCCCAGAAATGATATGTAATTGACCGCTCCCTTATCTGAAAATATGTTGTTCCAGGGACCCTCTCAGAAGCAAATATTTGAGTTAAAAACTTTCGCTGTGAAAGAATATATATTCAAACAAAGATTTGCGACACATTTTCACGTTTTTTCTAAAATTGCAGATCTACAAGCTCGTGCCGCGCTATGAGCTTTTAGATCTTCTAAACCTAGAGTCCCGTCCTGAATGGGTTAAGCCCTATTTTCTACAAAACTACAAACTATGCAAACTATGCTTTTAGATTGCTTATTTTCATTATTTATGGACAATTCCCCAATGAATGGTTAATGTGTGAATATGTCTTACAAAACATTTGTAGGTAACCAGTATCTATTGTTAAGAACCTAATCCTGAAGAATTGTAGATATATGTATATTTAGGGACACATGTATCTTTGTTTTTCAGGGCAAGGAAGGTCCAACATACACAAGAGTGTGCAGAGCTGAGCAATACTTTAATCCAATGGATGCTGACTGCTCAATAAAGTCCTGTCCTGAACTTCTAAGGAAAGGTATGTCTAGCTTTTTCATGCGTTAGTTTTTTACATTGATAGCGCTTGAGGACTGCCATCTCTCTTTCAGCTATTGTCACTCTTTCATACAGATACATTCACAGTAGAGTTCTCATCGGGCCCGAAATTTGAAGCCCGGCCCGGCCCAGCCCTAACTGGGTCAGCCCGAAGCCCGGCCCGGCCCTAAAAAATACCATAATGTTAGGCCCGAAGCCCTATAAAGCCCGACAAAGAAAAAAAAGAACGCCACTTTAATGCATGGCCAGCGCAGCAGCATGCGCCGTCAGTGAACCACTGACGGCGCGTGCTGCTGCGCTGGCCATGCAATAAAGTGGCGTTCTTTTTTTTCTTTCAGTGTGTGTCTGTGTGAGAGTGAGAACGGAGTTCAATGGACTTATCGCCGAAATAAAGGATTTATGTAGCTCACGTTAGACTGTTAATGTAGCCTACCATTTCCATATCATTCTAATGGATTCCATTTCCAGTGGTGGTGACTGGTGAGTAGCTCCCCGTTTCCTCTGAAGTGAAGCTATGTCCAAGACCCCAAGTATCGTCCCCGTTCGGTGTCCAAAAGAACAAACATAGCCTACATATATATCCATGCACCCGCTCATGGCGTGTCTCGAGCTTAGAGCTTAGAGACAGCTCTGTTATTTTAAATCGGGCACATATAACGAGGAGCGCCGCTGCCGCACTGAGGGACGGCGGTTATAATACTAATCATTTTGTAAATCAAATAGCCTGTAGTAGCCTGCAGTGGACTGTAACATTGCGTGGTCAGATCATACACTACAGAATTATATGGATCGGTTGGTGACTATATGACGTTGATTAGGTCTAATGATTAGGTTATTCATTGCAGCCAGCTGGGTTTAACGAGATGGCTCAGTGCAACTGTTTTTGTCATGTTGCAGTCTATCGTTTGATAATCCGATTGATTTATAAAACATTTAGCATTATGAACTGAAGCAGAAGCTCATTTGGTGCGCCGCAAAACAGAGGCCAGCCAGCGGTATAAACATTAAACAACCACCCCGCCGTTCACTTCTCTCTGCCTGCACAGTGCACAGTCAGTAATCCATTCCAAGCCCCCCGCCTCCACTCCTCCGTCTTCCTCCTGTCACAAGTGAATCGCCATAGCGCAGCCCTCTTCATAATAAATGCATACTTGTAGGCTATATAGCCTACACATTACACAAATAACAGAATTGCTATTTTTATTATAATAACATTTTTGAAAAAAGAAGAAAAATAAAAAATCACGGAAAATCACAGAGCCCGAGGCCCGGCCCGGCCCGTCTAATTAGCATATTTTTTGGGCCCGGCCCGGCCCTAAAATGTCGGGCCGGGCCGGGTTCGGGCAGAAAATGAGAACTCTAATTCACAGCACACACCTGGGAGCTGCACAGTGCACTGTTGCCAATATACTAAATATCCACTAGAGGGAGGCAATGGTATTGTGAAAAGTAGCTGTGCTTCCCACAGCAGAGCTCAAGCTCCTGTCTTATATTGGGACAATACATTTCAGTCATTTTAGGGTTAGGTTTAAAAGATTACTAATTCTGTCAATGAATGCATCTATCCATCGTCATGTTTACAATACTAACCAATTGCGCACGCCCCTCTATCTCCAACTGTCTCTATTATTTACACTTGCAATTTAGGCATTTAGCAGATGTTCTTTCTTATCCAGAGTGACTTACTCTGAGTGAAATACCGGTAAACACAACAGATTAAGCATGAACCCTACCCTAGTCTCCAAACTACAGGGTTAATAGAGCGTTGCAGTCTCGCCCCCTTTCATGACGACGCCAGGCCCAGGATATGAATCCCAATGCATTTTTCCAATTCTTGTTGTGACCAAACAAATAATTACAAAGAAGAAAAACAACTAAAAAGTGTTGTAACCTGCCGTTTTTTTCTACTTTCTAATTATTTGTTTGGCCCAAAACATTGTGTTTATTGATTTGTCACGACAAGAGTAGGCTTTGTCCGCAGCGTATACTTTCTGAAAAGTCTATGAGGAAAATGAACGGAGATTTATTTTCCGGGTCTCTCGAGGGGCGGGACTGCGACGCTCTATAGCAGAAGTACAAAGAGAACAATGTAGTGCTCCAAAGAAACTAGGATACCAGGCAAACAGTAAACCCTTCATATCTGACACACTCGGTCTGGTCCTCTGCTGGACACCCGGCCAGGGACTACAGATGATACTTGGGTAACAGCACTGTGTCCTGGTCAAATCTGAAAGAAACATGTCTCTTTCATTGTCTGTCCCTCCCTCTGTCTCTGTCTCCCTCTGTCTCTCCCTCTGTCTGTTTCTCCCTCTGTCTGTCTGTCTCCCTCTGTCTGTCTGTCTGTCTCTCCCTCTCCCTCTGTCTGTCTCTCCCTCTCCCTCTGTCTGTCTCTCCCTCTGTCTGTCTGTCTCCCTCTTGTCTGTTTCCCTCTGTCTGTCTGTCTGTCTCCCTCTGTCTGTGTCTCTGTCTGTCTCTCCGTCTGTCTGTCTGTCTGTCTGTCTGTCTGTCTGTCTGTCTGTCTCCCTCTATCTCTCTCCCTCTGTCTGTCTGTCTGTCTCTGTCTCTGTCTCTCCCTCTGTCTGTCTCTGTCCCCCTCGACAGATCTTGAAGTGTTCTTTCCGACGGCGCCTGCCAGTGCCATCACAGTTGTCACGGTAACGCAGAAAGGCAGCAGATGTGAAGAAGTGGAGCCTAACACGGAGCAGCAGCTTCATAGAGTGAGTCTGAGCTCACAATGTCCATGTCTCCAAAAGTTCTCTGTGTGCAACATGACATCGCACCACTTAACCCTGATTCAGGACGGGAACCCCTCTTGGTGTATGCATTATGTTATACTTTAGCTATTGGAAAATAGCAGATCTATAAGCTCATAGCTCGGCACAGTGCCGCGCTACGAGCTTGTAGATCTGCTATTTTTTGAAAAGTCGTGAAAATGTGGCACAAATCTAGTATATATTCTTTCAGAGCGAACGTTTTTAAGTCAAATCTTTGCTTCTGGGGGGGTCCCTGGAACTACATATTTTCAGCCAAATTCAGATAATTCCGGGGCTCCTTGACATGGAAAAGGTTGAGAATAACTGATATAAAAGCATAGATTTTTCACAAATCTGGATTTAGAAGCCCTTTTTAAAAACAAATCGGCCTCAGGTCTAAATGTGTTATCACAGTGTTTATTATGGGCAGTGGTGGTAGTAGTATTCAGAAGTACAAATTACAAAGTACATTTTCTGTGTTATACAGTATCAGTCCATTGCTGAATTGAAATTTTAAACCTTTCCAAAAGTATGTATAAATACAAAATTTTGCACACACACTCCCTGGATGCCAACCATGAACCTCTGCCCCAAACTTTCCAGAACGGCCTGTTATAGCGCCACCAGGAGGCCGCTTTGTGCAAAACAACTTTTTGCACAGTACACCTACAGATTTTGTCCAAACATCACGCAAATTGGTACACAGTCTCTCTAGAGCCATTCAACCAAACCGGTCTTTCAGATTTCTCAGACTCCATCCTGATTGGTTAAGATTGGCTTCCAAAATCCACAGGAGTGCTCAGTTTCAAACAAAATGCTGCAAATCATGAACACATCGCGTGATTTCCGTGAAATTGTGCACCCACATTCCCACTAGGTCGAGGACGAAATGCCACATGAACAATTTCAACTCAGCCTCAAGGTGGCGCTATAACTGGCCCAAAAGTGTTTTTACCTCTAACTGCACAGATCTGTGGATAACTTTGTATGCCAACTCCCTAGAGGCCAAGGAAAAACCTTTGCCTGGAATTTTTCACATCTGCTCTTTATAGCGCCACCAGGAGGCCCACATATGTAAAACACATTTTCTATTATTACTCCTTCAGATTTTATCCAAATTTCACGCAAATCGGTACACATGATCTCCATAGTCATGTGATCAAGACAGGTTTGTTTTCTCATATTCCATCCTGATTGGTCACGATTGGCTCCTACAGTTTTCAGGAGTAGCAAATGGCCACAACTCCTCAACGCAGCGTCCCATTGCGATGAAACTGTGCACGCATATTCCCACTAGGCTGAGGAAGAATCCTGGTGGAGACCTGTGCCGATTGGCACTTTATCTAGTTCATAATATATTTGTCTTAGTTTGGGACAGTCATGAGTGAAAGTCATGAGCTTTCAAAAGGTTAACCAAAAAAGTGCAGTACTCAAAGTAAATGTACTTAGTTACTGTTCGCCACTGATTATGGGCACAGTCAGGACACCCATAAACCCATGAAAAAAGACATTTCTGTTTGGAGAATCATTCCTGTTTGTCGTGAATTACTTTTCAATAGACTGTTGAAAGCAATGGCAAATATCTTTGTTAACCACGTTTTTCCCTGAAAATCTATGGCTATTTTCACCATGCATCACCGTTGTTCTATGACGAAGCACATGATTGGGCTTTAGTGGTTAATGTTTGAATTATTTGAATACATAATTTTTCTTAATTGTTCTTTCCTCTAACCCTAGTTTGTGAGCGGTGCGAAGGAGATGTGCTTCGCTCTGTGGACGGCAGGTTACTGGGCAGACTTTATCGACCCTGCCACAGGAGTAGCTGTAAGTTTCAGTTCTTCCATTCCTGTTAACTTCAGTTTGTACTGTTAAAAGTAATGAGCAAAAGAAAAGAACCAATCAACATAGTTCAATCTGAGATTTACCTTGCATCTGCGTTGGAGGCAGAGCACTAAATCCTGTGTCTCTGTCTAGTCTGATCTAGGGGCACTGTATGTATTTTCCATTTTTCCATGATATACAACATTTTTGTTTTATTGTTGTTATCAAGCATTATAATGTAGAGTAAAACCATTCTACGTCGTCTTTGTTTAGTAACAAGTTGGACAAGGAAAATATGTGCTTATATCCAAAACTTATTTCCATTGTGGTCCTCTATAGAAGACAAAATATTACCCTGAGTTATATAGATGCGTTGCTCTTTGACTATGACCCGGATTAAGGAAGTGGCTTTTTTGTCGGCTCAATAACAAATCATTGGAGTGTTTTCAAGTGGACTTTCATAGATCAAAGGCGCAAATACTTTGGCGTATGCTCCAAAGGTAATTAAAGAATCCCGGCAGCCTCGGTACATGTCACATATTAATATAAAGCCGTCAAAGTGTTAATAATTGCACTAGTTCCATCACCTCCCTCTGATTTCAGGGAGATTTGGGGATATCGGCCATACCTTTCCAAGTATGCCTAGTGTCTGATATGCGAATTGGCCCACTTGCATCATGATGTAAAATGCAGCGAGCGGAAGACAATGCTCTTGGCCCATGTGGGATGACTTCCTATAATCAATGATTTATACAACATGTAAATGTACATATAAATGTTCCCCTTTAATAAATAAATAGATAAAAACATGATATTGCAGTTAGCGATGAAAAGAGGGCAAACCCAATATAATAGTAGTGGGGAAATGTGGTTGTGTCAGTAACTACAGTACAGTAGATCTGTCATTTTTAAAGTCGATTGAAAATCTCTCACTCCAAACAACTCAAACTCAAAAATCCCACATTTAATGTTCATTGAGGAAAAAAATATTAATTCATAAAATTTAGCAGGAGCATTTGTTTACCTGTACGCTGGTGGTGGTGTTATCCAGGGGCTAGAGGCTATCCGGGAGCTCAATGAATAAACCAAGTCGGTCTAACTAAGTCGTCACTAAATAAAAACGGAGGGACGTCTGGATTTTTGTGACAGTGAGTTGCTGACTCACTGTCACAGTCTTCTGCTGCTGGGCAGTCGCAGTCTTTTCTCCAAAAAGGATGTCGTGGTCCTTTTCGTTTTAGGTTTTAGCCTACTGACGGCAGCACTGCCAGCACTGCCAGCACAGTGTAAACACAATCGCACTCTCTCTGCCTGACAGTCTCTTGAAATTGCGCGCCTGCTGCTCTCCCTTGGAATATACCATTTGTCGAGATAGGGGAAATACATGTTGTAGGCAATATAATAATACCTTGTGAAAACGATCATTTTGTTCAAATTTGCATTTGTAGCTATTTTACTGTAATTTAATAACGGAATAATAATAACACTGATAGACAAAGACATTCATGGATTTATTTTTTCAAAGTCACATTTATTTTTTCCCTGGAGCCAAGGTATGGCAGCTGCCATAGCCTGCCATATCCAAATGACGCCCCTGTCTATAAGCTCACAATGTGTCACAAACAGTCACATTGTGACGCATTATGAGCTTGTAGATCGTCTATTTTTACGGAATGTTCGCTCCAGAATGCAAGGGTGGTTAACTTTGGCTCTTGTTTCTCTAAACAGTTCTTTGGCTCTCCGTCAAATCGAAGCTTGCTGAGAGCGGATGACGAGCTGAGGCATCTGGGTTTTCACATCGAAGCGTCAGGCTCGTGCACGGTTATTCGCCACGTCCTAAGAGGCACGCCTTTGTTTGTAGGGACTGTTTTCACCAATGCACCTACCTACAGTACTGCCATAGCAAGACTACAAGGACTTACAAATGGACTCGAAGACGAGGAATAGGCTTTGTTTCCTTTTTCTTTCGTTCTTTTTTTATTTTTATGAAACATGACCTGATGTCGGTACCACGCCAGGTTTTATCAATACTGCTTCGGAGAAGCAGTATTGGAGAGGAAATGAGGAGCCAATGCAGTTTGCAACAGCTTATTTGGATGTTTTACCAGTTACCGAAAAGTTCTCTAACGGAGAAACATTGTCCAAATTATTTTTATTTGTACAATCAAAGTAGGGCTGGGCAATGTAGCAAACAATATTGTAATATGAGACTAGAAAACTGGGGTTTTGGATATCATGATAAGGCATATGTCTTTTTCTGGTTTTAATAACATAAGAAAAAGAATAGCCCAGCCTTCATGATACCGAACAGGATTATGTATATGTACTTGACATGGATACATTTTGTGTGGTTTTCATTTTGCTGACACTACACAACCTAAAAGTGCAGTATGGTGCAGTACTACTGAAAGCCAACACAATAACTTGACAATAACCTTTACTATTTTATTGTGGAAAATGTGAAACCTATTTTCACAAACCGATCGCTGTTATAAAAGGTACACTTGATTTTTATTTATGGAAATATTTATCAGGATTCTGAGTCCCTTTCCATGATTCCAGAATGGCAGCTGTTTTCAGATATTGAATAAACATCACGCGCCATTTCCAAAATAGACAGCATTTTGAAGTGAATATCTAAATTTTTGTGAAAATGCACAAATACCAACTACCTACCTATTTAAAAATACAACACTTGGGTCAACACTTTCATAATAATCAGTGTATAGTACAGGTTCTTGATTAATTGTGTGGTTGAGTGAGTCATCATGTACTGTATAGGCCCCAGGAACATGGCCTGTATTTGTCTTGAAGCTTGAAGCACGGTGCACTTGCACTAAATGCTGAATAAATGAACTCTGGAAAACCGTGTGAGGTTTGAGAGCTTATCATCATCAGCGCTGCACTTGTGAATGTGTTCCTCTTCCAAACAACATGCACCACAAATCACTATATGTTCCATTTGCAGTCCAAGATATAATTGAGCTTGAATGTGCTTGTCAGTGGAAGGCAATTAAGCCACAGATGTAGCATTCAGCAGTGTTTTCTATTTCACATGTGGGCCCCCGAATAATTGGCAAAACTAAAGATTTTTTTTTAAACCATTAAAAAATATAGTTTTTGTTGTGATGCCAATAAATAGGAACTTAAAGTATGCTATGTTAGTTCCATTGATCCAAACCAGAAATCAATTGATTGATCATTGAAATAAACATGCTCAGGCCCACCCATCTGACCAAATACCTACAGTAGTAGTTGTGATTCTATGGATATACAGTACATGCAAAAGAAAAAAAGCATACCCATAACTCTGTATGATTGCACATATATTCTTAATTTGACAAACGACTAAAGTGTATATCACACACAATGTGGCACCTTTTTAAAAAATCCATTAAAAACTAATTGACGGAGATATAAGCTGTGTGGTGATCAAAGAAATATTGTCTTGGTACTGTACAACACATTTTAATTAACAAAATAGCTCAATCGTAATGTTTATCTGACAGGAATAATGTATCATAAGGAAATATTAAGCAACTAATATACAATGCATTGAAGAATTATGCCCTTTTCGCCTGACGGCATTCTGGGAATGCATCGGACCAAAAAAAGGGGGGCGGATTTATTTCTAAGTAGCAAAAGAGGCTGAACAAACAGCTGAAAACGGATCAAAGACAGTCCTGGAGTAAGAATAAAGAATTCCGCACACCAAATTCAGCTCCCAATAATTCTTTACTTAATTCTTTCGGTCCAGACTCCAGAGCCCTTCCTCAGACCTTCACCAGGATTTATTTCTCCCTTTGAATTTGAATTAGCAAGAATCTGTTTTTAGAGAGTAGCCTCAGAGGGAATCTTGAAAAAATAAGAAAGTGAAATATTTTATTAGGACGTAGCAGGTAAAACAAATTAATCCAACGTTTCGGCGGTTAAGCCTTCATCAGGGATTGATGAGATTAGCCTAACAGTACCTGATAACCTGTTCAGGTTGCACTACATGCTAGTAGTAGAGCTACAGGCTCAGGCATGCACAACCTTACTGGGAAGTATCCTTCGAAAGTTTACTTAATGAAACCAGTATGGACATAACTTAAGCCATAGGGGCATGTTTTAATGTAGGGAACTTGTTTTGTTTTTTAACTTTTTATTCTAAAGAGAGCCTATCATTTTAGTACACTGAACAGCAGAGAGTCCACAGCCCTGGTCTGCAATAATTGCCAGATGGTTGTCAGGACAATATAATGGGTGCCAGAAAATACATTTGACAACAAAAACACATTTGGGACTCCACTTAGTGTTGTGCTTTAAATACCACGAGAAACAACATCGCTTCTTCTTCAGTTGCCAACTTTCAGCTCCACATTTACTAACAATCTCTAATAAGCAACAGATTCTTTCAGCCCTAGTCCAAACATCAGGGTCCGCTTTATCATTTCTGATTGGGTGGGCAGCATTCTTTGGGAGATTTAGACCCACCTGAACACCATTTGCCATCAGTGCAGTTAACCGACAGGGTGCTGGATGGAAATTGAGTTACTGTTGGTCAAAGAAGGAGAAGATAGACGGATTAAACTGATATGATAGCATAGTTTTCTTTTCCCCCATTCCAGGGGTCTTCAGGGATTTGACCCCCCCAAAAAAAACGATTCCCCACACGCGTGCAGGGTCGCCCCCCTATATATTAGTCTTGCCCACCCTAATGGGGTGCAGGCTATAACTGCATCTTGCCCTTAGAAGATGTCCTCAGTGTAGCTCCCATTGACCACAGCAGCCAGTTTGCCCTCATGCATTGTCTGTTTATGCAAAGTCTGTCCCCAGGGGTCCTTGAGGGAGTTCCATCTAAATGATCGTTTGGAACCAAATGGGTTTGTAATTCTGAGAGTGTACAAATGTGTACACTCTCAGAGTTAAATTTACATTGATTTTACAATATAAATGTGGGTCCCAGAGATAGAAAGGCCATTAAATGGGGGTCTGTAGCCTAATTCATGTCTAACTTGAGGTCCTTTCAACAGGTTGAGAATCCCTGCTAGAGCCGTAAAGATCTTCTCTTACGGGGGTCCCTGGCACATCTTTTCAAATGGGGGTCCGCGGGGCTAATAGCGGTGTCAATTTGGGGGTCCTTGACATGAAAAGGTTTGGGAACCACTGCTTTAAAGTCACGCGTGCCTTGCCGCGATGACACCAAATATGACATAGCAGAGGGTTTCAGGATATAGCCGTGCGGTGGTGGCGGAGCGCCAGGAGGAGCTGACCACCAGAGGAGAGCTGGTGGAGAACACGGCACTGCTCTGGTTCCTTGGCGCCCGCAGGTTGCAGATGTTGCCTTCACAACAGGACGTGCAGAAGACCTGAGTTTAAAAAAAGGTTTTTCTTTTAACATCAAAGGTTTCATGACATTCATTTTCATTTATTCTTCGTTTTTCTTTTAGGTTTTATGACCTCAATTGCACCCAAACAACCTGAACTTTGAACATTCAGTGGACTTTCTCTGTCTGGTGTTTTCTCTGTGTGTTCTGAAGCCTTTAGAGCTGCCAATGAAAACAGGCAAACAGGCTTCAACAGTGACGTCTGCTGGCAAATTGTTATGTCATATACAGCTATGGGATCTGTGGACTCTTACATCACAGTCCACAGGAAAATCAGAGCACTTGTTTGAACAAGAAAACCCCAGACCACAAAAAAAACTACTGAATGGGTGCAATTGAGCTCAGAAAACTTAAAAAGAAAAATTACAAAAGATTTTTTTTATATCACAAATTTGAAAGTTGAAGGGGCTTCGGAGTGAGGATGTTGGCAGGAATAGGATATGTGAATATGTAATGCGGAAGATCAGTGGCGTGTTATGACTGATTTGTTAGTCAAATAGTCCATTGTATCTCATCGTAAATCAGCGCTAAGTTTACTGTGGTCCATTTCTGTAGATCGCTCCTCAAAGTCAAGGACATGGTAGTCAAACCCATGAAGCCAGTCCTATGAAATAGGAAACTTGTGGTGAAATCAGTACTCGCTTGATTTATAGTTGGTTGCATATTGAGTCTCGCACTGAAAGCTCACAACACACACCACTGCTACGATACGTTCTGAGCTTGTACAGTGGGTCGCCTTTTTACTGTACGAATCAGGCTTTATACAACGGGTATTTGAATAACAGTTCCCAAGTAATCCCAAATGGCATGGATATAGTACCTGGTAGCTGTGTTCAGTGGTGTTGGTACATCCAGTTAGCAGACAGTCCTCCAGGGCAACACAGCGCTTAGTCACGGACACGCTGTCCCCAACTATATCCATCACATGCAAGGTGTAACAGTAACTGGTCCCTGCAAGAGAATCAGAATCGTCTTTATTGTTACATCAGTTTTACAAGTAAAGAAAGTGGGTGAAATAATTATTTTGTGCATAGTTCCCATCGTGTTAGTTTGCCACAAAACAAAGAGGGAAGAATAGAAGGTTAATTGAAAATGGTGGACCCTCTTGTAAACATGTGTGTAATGCTTTTTGGTGTCGTCCACTCACAGTTGAGTTGTGCTTAAAATGTACTGTAATTCTGCAAACTGGTAATAAATACAATCAATCATGAAGGCAAGAATATAAATAAGAAAAAAAGAAAACACGCACAGCACTCGTAGGGTCTCTTAGCTAAATTACAAACGGCACCGCTCTTACACTAAAAACACGAATAAGGGTCTCTTTTCCACAAGAACAAAAATACATTTATAGTACCTGAGACTCAGTCTCAGGTATCAAATTCACATAGTTGTACACTGTTACACTCTCAAATAATTATGTTCTTCTACAGTATGTGCTACAGAATGTGCTGTAGTCTCTGTTTCAGAAAAGGGCCCCTTTTCTATTCTTTGTGGAACCATGTTATGTTCTTTATGGTTCTATGTAAGTCTCTTAAATCACGGGAAGAGGCAGCATTGATAGTGTGTAGTGGTTAAGAAGACCCCAAACGAGGTGCAACCACAGTCTTATACTGAATAAATCTAGGAAAAAGACACTTGCCACTGATGTACCTTCATAGAAAATATTGTGTTGGCTTGAAGTTGAGTCATTAAAATTATTATAAGTCAGTACCTTTTGGGCAGTATGTGTCCGGTGCCCAGCGATTACACTCATAGTTGTCTGCAGCATCTTGACATGTGAAGCATTTAAACCCACCGGGATGAGGTGTGGCTGTGGAGCACAGACAGAGACACTCTGGGACAACCGTACTACAGAATACTGCTGTATGGTACTTTTTGAGGGCATTTTTGTGTAAAGGCAATATTGCTATAAAATCCGTGGTAGCACAGAATTTAATTGAACCTTTATAGTTTATTCTTGTCCTCCAGCCTCCAGAACCCCTCCCCGACCTACCATGTTTGGTAACAAACATCGTCAAAAGGCCTTTTCAGTTCCACCCGCAATGCACAAAACGGGACACAAATTGAACAATTAACATCCAATTATGTCTGCATTATTTACCCAAGTGACGACCTCGATTGACCAAGTTCTCACACAATAATAATATGCTAATGTTCTCCAAAGGGAACACACAACGTCGAGTGCACCAACAGACCAACGGACCATCTGCGGTCAACGAACGTGGAGTTGTTTAGCTTTCCCATCGGCAAGGATTTATTTAGTGGGAATCAGACTGGCCGTCAGCCGAGGGTCAGTCATGGTAGGAACTGGCACACAGAGGACAACTCGAGTTCACGTCAAACACCCCACCACATCACGTGTGTTTATATGCATGCATGTGCACGGCACGCACTTCTTACATAACTATACACTTGTGCGTGTGTGTGTGTGTGTTTTGGGTGCGTGTAATCTGTATATAGCGATGGACCCCAAAACGGTGTCCAAGTGTATGTGTGTGTGTGTGTGTGTGTGTGTGTACAGTATGTGGGTAATACAATTCACACATTTCTCCAAACTGAACGCGCAAACGTTGCTATCTGAAAGTGCCATGGAGGAGTCACCAACATTAGAAGGGTTCCTCCTACAGTTAGATTTTGGGTTATCTTGTGTGCAGTGTTGACATTTTGGCCTTGAAAATACTGTGAACTTTCTAAACTACTACTTACTTGATGGATGCAGGGCGACAATGTCCTTTATAGTGAAGTCCTGTGTTTGGGCCATTTTCAGCCAATCAGCCATGCTGTTCAGCAGTAGGACCCAGGCCACTATTGGCCAGGGCTCCATCCTTCTCCCAGAACCTCCACATGCAGGTACCTGATTGGTCAGTGGGACACTGTGCAGGCAGAAGGTATATACAGGTTCAGCTGGGATTTTTCGCATGATTTTCCCATCAGGACACCCCCCCCCCCCCCTCATCTAGACTGAGTGGCAAAACATTGAGTGTTGGAGTTTGGAAGCGCTCGTTGGAAATCACTCAACCGCCCTGCGTACCACCTGTTTCTAAATGTCACATAATGCAGGAGGCAGCAAAATGTGTTATTGAAAACCAGCACTTCCAAACTCTGACACTTAGAAAAATAATCAAATGCAGGGCATTTATTGACAGAAAGTAGCTCATAACGTTTCTATGGTGGATTTTTATGAAACAAAAACTTTGCAGATAGAAAGAGGATTTTTTTTTTGCTATACTTGTTACGAAAATGGAGATAGGCTACAAGGTTTCTGCCAGACAGCAAAATATTCTTATGTGTACAGTTTATATCCTGATGCACTGTACATATGTTAATTCGTACATAATGTAATCTATTAATATATTAATTGTCGATAAACTGTACATACATACTTTCTGTATTTATTGGTGATACTGTAGATATGTATAAATCTAAGTCACTATTTTATCATATTTTATTGTTATTTATCTTAGATTTTATCTCTCGTGTGCTGTTTCTGCTATGACACCTGAATCTGCGGATCATTTAAGGTTATCTTCTTATTACAGCTTCTGTGCCCTTGCCAGGCTGTCATTACAAAATAAGAATAACAAAAAAACATTTTAAACATGGAATGTAATGAAATAAGAATATATAAAATCTTTTTTATAATAAAAGGTGGAGATCCATTTTTCCACTATAGAGTCTGTAGCTAGCGGTTAACTGGTAAGCCAGAACAACGCTGCAAGCCCATAGGGAGGTATAAATCCATGTAAAGGTGATCTGTGTGCACTAGTCATGCTGTGAGCTCACTTCCTCGTCTAAAGGTCACGAGGAGACTCATAGGCCTTAATTAATAATGAATACAAACACTTATTATTGATAAATGAAGAATAACCGTCAATAAAAAGTGGCAAAACTGTAAAAATATTAAATATATATTCTACTCTAAAAGAAACATTCGTACACAGGTGTGTTTTCAGAAACACCGATTTGGTTCAACTGAGCTCTTTTGGCAGGCCGATGCAGAGTGTTGGGAGCTCTGCTAACCAAGCCCCTCGTCACAACAGAACACAGTCAGTTTCTAATCCTCAGGATTAAAGCCATATTTACCTATTGTCAAATCGCAAAGTGTTGTGAGCTTGTAGATAAATAAAAAAAAGTATAATAAATTAATATTCTCTGGCTTCAACTATTTTATTCAAACATGACAAGCAGGCATTTTGTGCCTGAACTGAACATAAAGCAATAGTTTTCCGTAGAAGCCTCCTTGCCCTGGGGGTATAGGTCAACTTGTTTTCACTCTATTCTTTCTCACAACATATACTTAATTCATGTGGAAAGTAAACTCACATACAGTATCGGCTGATGCCACAGTTCTTCTGACCCCATCAACCTTCAGGGGACAATGTCAGTTCTGTAAGAGCCACTTCTTGCACGCTGGTGCTTCATTTATGGTATATGTACATATGGCTATATAGAGCATAAATGTGACCCCCAGAGCTGGAGCATGGGAGCAGTGGAGAGGGCATCTATTGCCCATGACCCTGGATTCACAGTCTCAGCTGTTTTCAGTATATAGGCATTTATCCGGGCCTATTGTTTCCGATGCTACTGTCAAGCAGAAGAAAACGTGAATCGTTCTGCAGAGAGAACGAAATGGTGAAGAGATTAGTATGCCTACTGATGTAAAAGCAATGATATATGGTTAATAAGAATCTTATGCTATAGGGTGCCACCAGTGTTACTTATGTGTCATATTTTGCTTCGGAGTCGCTACTGTGCATACATGTGCAACTATCACCAGATTGTAAGGGAAGAGAGATGGCTCACTCCTCTTTAGCTTAGTTACATTTAACACTGGAAAAAACTATGGTTAGGTGGAAAAACACCCACAATTAATTTAAAAACAAAACTCTAGATTAATACATTTGTTGGCACTTGGCAACAATTGAATAATTGATTTGATTACGATGAATCGTTGCAGCCTTAGCCTTACTATCTTTGTGATATGAGCATGACCTAAAGCTACGGCATACAGTACTGTACATAGTAGAGGGATAACTGAGAGGTTTCTGGTTAAAGCATAGTGTTATGACAACCGTATATGCAGTACAGTAAACTATAGGAGGATTTCTGCTGTCCAAAACTGACAAGAGCTCAGTTTCGAGAGCACAATTAAACAATACCCTTCCGCTGTCAATGATGCAACTGCATCTGGCCCGTATGGAATTGTGAAAGCCTTATTAGATTCTATACAATCCCCCACAGGATTCTTTGCCCCATGATCAAAATATTCCCTTTGAATTGTTAGTCTCATCTCTTCTCCTCCATTAGTGCAGGGTATTTTTATTAATCCCACTTTAACATCCATTAATCTATGGTTTGAATGAAAGTCCTTTAATTTAATTTCCTACTTTGCATCTGGTCTGGCAAATAAGGGATCCTCTGGGATTATTAAGCTTAGTTTAACCTACCTAATTCTATTTTAATTGGATTGTATTCCACACACCCCGAGGCCCATGTGCATGCTGTAAGGATCAAAATGCATGTTTTCTTTGCATTACGCACGCTCCAATTAAAAAAGCAACTACACCAGCCTGGTATGTGCAGCACAGTGCACTTACAGGTCAAAGGCACAGCAGTAGGATCTTTGAATCATATCCTGTAAAGAATAGCACTCTAACAAAGGTATAAACATGTCTTTTGCCTCGCCCAGCTGACTGTCTTAACCACTTTAGTCCTATGTTTTAGCTGACCGAGGTCCCCAAGGGCTCTATATTGGTCCGGCCCTTTTTCCCCCTCTTTGCGGAAAATAGCCCATAGCTCACAATATGTTGCAATGCGCTACGTTGGGAGCATCTATCCGTTCACTATCAAGGACCACACCACCAAATTTAACAGATTTTATTAACGAAAGATGCATGAGACGATGAAGGAAACGAATAATGAACAGAAAGAACATGACCCACGACGGGTCATCTGGGTACGTCGGGTAATTTAAGCCGAGGTGGGGAGGCTTCGGGGATCCGTCGTGCTCCCGGGCACAACCAACCCCCCTTAGGGACCTGTTAAAGGAGAGAGGTAGTAGGATGAGAATTAGGGAGGGAGAACCATGGGTTGGATGGGCTTTTATATACAAGTGGAGGTGACCCGATTGGAGGTGACTTGATAGGAGGTGGAGGTAGCTGCGTTGGAGGTGTGGTCCTGCTCTTGAACTTCAGCTACTGTATGAGCTCCATATATTTTCTCAGAATGTTTGGATTCTAGAGTTCATGTTAACCTATACTGAAAATCATACATATAAAAGTATAATTTTAGTCTAGGTTATAAGTGCCCTACTTCCTCCTCACAACGCCATACTTTGCTTGGGTGCTTGATGAGGCTTATTGCTATGGCTACGGAACAGGATGGTGTGATCTGCATCGAACAAACACCCCATGCATTTCCTTTGCACATTTGACAGAAGAAGCATAGCATTGCGATGGAAATTTCTATTCCATAGTTAATTATATTTCCATGCTTATTGCTTATACAGTAGTAGGCTAGCGTAAGTGTGTCATGAGAAAATCTAGACCGCATCATGATGGTAAATATTTTACTTACATTAGGCAGATTGCCCACAGTTGCTCACTGTAACATCTACCTACTGCTTCATGCCCTTACAAGCTTGGTACCACATGCCATCACCGTCTTTCTACTGCTTTAATATTTTGTGGCTCTATAATTAAACCAGAATAATATTTTGTTGCGCACCTAACATAGCCAATCTACCAGTACACAATGCGATCGGCTATTTTTGTCATATGAGTGTAAAAAAGTGCCCTTCTGGGCACAGGTCTCAACCTAGGAGTAATATAAACATGTTTTTGTTTGTTTTTTGCAACAATATTCTTCATTTTGTTTGTTATGGGTCCCCAGGGCCAGAGATGGGAGCCACTGTACTGTATGCATGCATGCACAATGGATGATAGAATGAAACACAGTTGCGTGTAGAAAAGTAGCCAAACTACATCATGATGTACAGTCTAACTGTCAACACGAGCAAACCAAAATATAAGAAATACCCAGTGTACATTTACATCAAGCACTGTGCACACAACTACACTGCATAGACGGCTATATGTCACCTAAAAACGGTATCGCCTTGACTGATGTTGATACTTGAACTTTGAAAAATATAACTAACCTGTTAAAAGGTAAAGTACTGCTTTGTGTGGAAGGAAAGAAAGTAAGAAAGAAAAGATCCATCTCACTGTAACAGAGAGATGAGGGCTTTAAGTCAACTAATAACTTGGGCTTCACATGCCTGTATGTAATCTGATCAGGGATGGATCAGAAGATTAAATGTGGAACTGATTGTGCACATCTTTGAGCTAGACAAGTGTGAGAGTCTTACAGTAGCCAGATATTAGATACATTACATCTGGGACACAAATGATTGAATAGTGGTTAAGGACCGCCCCTCTGAGAAGAAAAAGTGACAGATATATGATATATAATATATGAACTGTGACTGTCCAAACACATTTTAAAAAGAAATTCTTTCGACGTCAGGATGCTGATTCTTGACTATGGTTCAATTTGCTGCGGGCTGAGAAGGGGTGGCGGGGTATAGGGATTACTGATGGCACCATGCCTCCCTGTTGCAGCTGGAGATGTTTTTATTCCACACAGTGGTGGAAGACGTACTCACATTTTGTACTTGAGTAAAAGTATCAATACTGCAACATATAGAAATACTCTCGTAAAATATATGTATAAGTAAAGGTCCTGAATTCAAAATGTACTTGAGTGAAAGTACAAAAGTATAGTGATAAATGCACTTAAAAGTGCCAAAAGTAGAGAGGGCACATTATGCAGAATGTCTCATTTCGAAATTTCAAATGCATAAACATCTTTTGAAAATAGCAACGATCTACAACGCATCGCAACGCATTGTGATATTTAGTGGAGTAGAAGTAAACGAAATACTCGAGTAAAGTAAAAGTACCTCAAAATTGTACTTAAGTAAATGTTCCACCACTGATCCCACACAGCGTTCAGTCAATAGCAAGCGATCCAGGAGTCCCAGTATAAAGGGCACGCAGCAGGCCTTTATATCTGAAGGACAGATGGTTTCCTCCGGTCACTTCTGTTCTCATTATTTTGTATGATACTGTATTGATCAATATGTTTTGATTATAGGCTTGTATTTGTGTCTATTGATAATATGTGAAATAGTGACAATTATGTTGTGTTTTGTTTTGCCTTTAAACGGGGACATGTATGTTTAGATGGTAAGAGGGACACGTGAGTTGTTTGATACTGTTTTTTCTTGTGGGATTCTATATTTCTTTGCTCAAATGTGCAGCTTAAGCAAACTATTTATTTTCAGCACCTAACCATTGGACCTTATCAGTCAATTAACATAACGAACCAATTAACAAACCAAACAACCCACGAAATTAATGCAGGTACAAACACCGCTATGAGCAGGGGAAAAGAAGAAAAAACGAAAACACAATTTCTACACTGGATTAACTAGGAAGGAGTGTATCATGTAGTGGCCTTGAAGGTTATTGAAATATAAGTTTTATTGCTAAGGGGTAGAGCATGGAATTTGTTGATTGTAGCAAACTTCATTAATCTAGCTCTGAAGCAACTCATTTTCCAAAATGTTTTTATTTGCTACCCTAAATCCCTTCTTAAATGTCCTGTAGCAGTAGTTCCAAGTAACCTTTTCATGACATGCATTATTCATCTCATATTCACCAACTGTAGCACATAGCCAGTATTTACAGTATACATCTCAACCTAAAGTTACAAAATGTTATAATTTACTTACCTAGACTTGCGTATGCCTTTAATACATCATGCAGCAAGAAAGACAAGTATTCCACGTCTGGTGGCAAACTTCTCCTGTGCAGACCCTGTAATTGTTAGTGCTGCTGGAGCGTTCTGCCCACCCCCACCCCCGAGCATGCATATGTGCATGGAGCCTACCCACCCGTAATGAGCACCGCCCATTCGATAGGCCAGTGTCCAAACAATTCAGTCCAATCACCCACGACTGACTGTAGCCTACAACATGATTACCGTACACCATTGAAAGGATATTTTACGTTAATTTATAGAAATAGCTTGAAATGAGATTTGTCCTGTTACCTGTAGGTAGTCTTGTAGAAGGCTTAGGCTATAAATTAGATGAATCACTTGATACTCCACACAGGCACCCACACCATGCACCCATCCATCCATCCATCCATGATCCATCCATGATCCATCCATCTCATATAGGCCTAGGTTACATGCTTCATATTATACACACTGTGTGTGTGTGTGTGTGTGTGTGTGTGTGTGTGTGTGTGTGTGTGTGTGTGTGTGTGTGTGTGTGTGTGTGTGTGTGTGTGTGTGTGTGTGTGTGCGTGCGTGCGTGCGTGCGTGCGTGCCGTGCTTGGGTATGTGTTATGCAACACCAACCCTATGTTTAGTGATAGCTTGTGTGTTTTGTATGTAATTTCAGAACCCTCATAGAACTTAGAAGTCATGTTTTGCAACAGTCTGACAACTGTGCCACTACAAATCTATATATGTGATGGGTGAGTCCATAATAATGTGCAAAATGACCCGTGCTAATACAGTTTAGTGAGTTATTTTACAATGTGAGCCCTTCAATATGTGATTTAAAGAGGCAAAAAATGTTTGCTATGTGAGTGGATCTATACTGTAAACCAAAGTTCATTCAAGTTTTTCACCCATAGAGGGATCTGGCTGGAAATGCTATGGTCAACGATGTGTTGCAGAGACAACATTTCAAGCAAAAGTCAAGCATTAGCAGACAGTAGCTACTGATCCATAATATTTATTTTAATCATGTTTCTGAAAAATCATGTGATATGAGGCCAAGGCAAGTTTATTTCTATAGCACATTTCAACAGTTCAAAGTCCATTACACAAAACATTAAACAATATTATGACGAATTATTAAATGCCAATGGACATGCATTTAAAAGTAGGCTATTATTGCGAGGGGACGGTACATTTAAATAACGTGGAACCAATTAAGCGGAGGCGAACTGCGGAGCTCCAAATTAAGTCACAGTTCCCCAACATAATTCTGAAGTTGTACAGTACGTTAACAGTGTCTTATGCAAGCTAAACTTTGTGCTGCATAAAGTGAAATAATAAGAACTGGACTCCAATATGTTATGACATATTTTAAAGGACATGCAGTGACTTCAGTTTTCAGATCATGACAAAATGTGTAGCTACATATAGCTGGTGTAATCATGTTGTGCCGACACCATCCTTGAATGTGGCACTTGGAGGATATTCAGTTGAATATTAAAAAGACACACAGCCATACTCCAATAGATAGAACAAGAGCTCTATCCTCTATCTTCACTAATAAACCTTCAAGCGAGATATCATATTTGGAGCATTTTCATTTGGACTTTTATCACCCCACTTAATCTATTGCTTTTGTCAAGATGAGTTTCAGAAAAGATCATGTCAAATACTTTAGCAGCTTAATCTCAGGGTTTTCTAAATCTTACCTGAACAAACCACTATTACGCTGTTGCTTAAATTCTATTTTTTTAAATGTGCAAATAAAAAATACAAATAAAATACAATGGAATCAGCAATGGAACATACTTCTATTTGCTTGAGGCTGAGGGCATTCTGAACTTTACACCATACACTTGTAACGAGTCCTCAGACAGCCTGGCTTCAGCGAACAAGCAATATCTGTCAGAAGTGGAATCAAATTATGATTATCAGGCATATGAAAAGAAAAAGGGTAGAGTAATCTCAGCTCTGTATCAAGGTTTGATGGCAAGTAAAGAAATATCTACCCTATTATATTAAGGAGAAATGGGAAGCTGGATTGGGGGTGCGGGTTACGGATGAGGACTGGTACAATATATGTAAAACACAGTGCACGGCCACAAGCTATAGAACTTGGAGGGAATTCTTCTGGAAGAATATTACCAGATATTTCATAACTCCAAAGATTACAGCAAGAATGCAGTCTAAACAACAATCATGCTGGAGGTTATGTGGAAGAATACTTTTGACCACGAACACATATTTTGTAATTGTCCTAAAATAAGTAATTATTGGGACAATGTATGGTCAGAGATAAAGAAGATACTAAGCTATGATATACCTAAGACTAGTGTTGTGCTGTATCTGGGTGATTTGTCACAGGATAATACGCAGAGAGAAGATATATAACTGGTCAAAGTATTATTGGCAGCTAGTAAAAAAGCAATTACAAGGCTATGGTACAAACCAGAACCTTCAGTTTGTGAGCAGTGGCTGAGCATTGTGGAGCGGAGATATTTGTAATGGAGAAACTAACTCATGTATTGAGACTACAAGAGGAACTATTCATTGAAAAATGTGAGAAATGGACTGAATAGAAAAATCAACAGAACGACACCAATGCTAACAATGATGGACATTCATAAATGGACTGGAATATGTTGTATATTAATGATATATCTGAACCCTTGCACTGTAACTGTCATTTTATGTTTTAAATTTTTATGTTTACCTGCAAATACATTTTAAGTTTAAAAAAAAAGTGGAATCAAAGTGCACACCAAATTGCTTTTTCTCTTCCGTGGTGCAGTGAATATAAAACAAATATATATCCAAACGTCTAAGTTGAAAGGAATTCCCGCACAGCACACACTGGTTTCCTCTGCATTGAAATGTTCTGTTTTCTTAATATATTTCAATGCAGCCAGTGTGTGCAGGAATTTATTTCTTCTTTGAAGGCGATGTTTTTTTCCCCCCATCACCAAGCTGTACTTAAATAGTAGTAAAAGTGCTTTGGACAAAACCTCTTAACTCCATTGGACCCTCACAATGTCTGCTAAAGCAACTAACTCCACCACCTCTCCCCCTCTCATGGAAGTAATTGTCAATATATAAAGTTACAACACCAACTGTGATGATGCAGTATTGCTTTGTTTAAAGTTATGAGGTTTCCTCCCGACAGCAGAGATACACTGTAAGATCATCCATCGGATATTCTCTCACTTCGTATGCTAATCATGTACGTTCCATTACTGCTGTGCATTGTGTCTAATTTGTTTTAACATGACTGTTGCGTTACTTGACTTCAAGCACTTGGTAACGTATTGCTCTGAAATGTGATTTATGAAATATAAATAAGTGCTTACTTTCTTGTCTACTTATTAAAGACTAGTCGGCGAACCTCAAGACTCTCTCTGCTGGAAGCCATAACAACATCCTGACTAATTAGAACACCATCCTCTGCTCAGCTATGCGAGTGTGTGTTCTCTGCTATGTTCAGCTAATTCCTTGGTATAATTTCCACTGGGATATATATTTTTCTTCTTTTACACAGATTTTGCGATTTTGGATTGATTTCCTGTTCCTGCGTTCTCTCTCTTCTCTCATCTAGTGAAACATCAATATCAGTCGGTGACTCGTGAGATTTAGCCAGCGAGGCTATATAGGCCAGTCAGGATTTGGCCCAAAAGAAATTGCAATAGTAATTATCGCTCAAGGTTTTTTCATAAAAGACGACCATAGCCGTCATCACAAATGGGCACAAGTGGCTATATGGCCTAATTTAGCCCAAATAGTGTTTTTTCGTGCAATGGATTTAGAATCATGAATAACCCCTAGTTTGACATGTCACTAGCCCTGGAACATGACTGCCATGATAATTATCATGACAGTCATGCAGTAACTTTGCCCTGTTTTTTGCAGTCGCTGCATTTACAAGATTTCCGTATATATAAACATTCAGATTTCAAATATAAAGTAATCACAAAGTGTCCCACGGGTGTTAGTTAGTAGCAGCGCGAGCGATTAGAATTGCTGCGTCCCGCGTTCTTTAATAAAAAGCATTTTTGTCCGAGCTCTCCGGCTACTTTTTTCAAACGGGGTTCGTTTGGGAAATCCACAGTTGCACACCGGGAGCGCACTCGCCTATTAGTCTGTATTGGCAGGGCGGTCAGCGTACCTATATCGAACACACCGAGTGCCACCCTCCTCCCGACCGATAGGGGCGCGTAGTTGAAAGCCAATGGCAAAATAACACCTCGGATAAAAATGCTTTTTATTAAACAACGCGGGATGCAGAAATTCTAATCGCTGGCGCTGCTACTAACTAACACCCGTACTCACACTTTGTGAGTACTTTATATTTGAAATGCGAATGTTTATATATTTTAATTATTTGTAAATGTAGCGTCTGCAAAAACCAGGGTGAAGTTGCGTCATGACTCTCGTATGAATACGAGAGTCATGTTTACAGGGCTAACATGTCACATGCTACTTAAAGCATAATTAAAAGTAGACATTTTTGCCTTATAGGTTTTTAATGGTAGCCGAACTTTCAACCCCTGAATTCACCATGATCCAATTTTTTTCAATCCATCAATTTTTTATGTTATTTGGATGTATTTTGCGTGTCTTAAGTACCAGGTCTTATTCCCTAACTTGAGTAAACTAAAGACCTGGAGGCGTGATCAATGCCATTTGGCTATTCTGAGTGTCCAAAGAGCATTGATCACGCCTCCAGGTCTTTAGTTTACTCAAGTTAGGGAATAAGACCTGGTACTTAAGACACGCAAAATACAGCCCTTAAGGATCATAAGAAACCTTGAACAATTACTATAGCAATTTATTTTGGGTCACGCCCCCTTTTAGCTTAGATTGACTGGCCTAATAGGTGACCATGGCAAGAGGCTATATATAGGTGACCATGGCAAGAGGCTATAGGTGACCATGGCAAGAGGCTATATATAGGTGACCATGGCAAGAGGCTATATATAGGTGACCATGGCAAGAGGCTATATATAGGTAACCATGGCAAGAGCCTATATATAGGTGACCATGGCAAGAGGCTATATATACAGTAGGTGACCATGGCAAGAGGCTATAGGTGACCATGGCAAGAGGCTATATATACAGTAGGTGACCATGGCAAGAGGCTATAGGTGACCATGGCAAGAGGCTAGTTGACCTTTGACGTGAGGCTAGTTGACCATGGTGTGGCGTGAGGCTATAGTTGACCATGGTGTGGTGTGAGGCTATAGTTGACCATGGTGTGGCGTGAGGCTATAGTTGACCATGGTGTGAGGCTATTTGACCGTGACGTGAGGCTAGTTGACCATGGTGTGGCGTGAGGCTAGTTGACCATGGTGTGGCGTGAGGCTATAGTTGACCATGGTGTGGCGTGAGGCTATAGTTGACCATGTTGTGAGGCTATTTGACCGTGACGTGAGGTTAGTTGACCATGGTGTGGCATGAGGCTATAGTTGACCATGGTGTGGCGTGAGGCTATAGTTGACCATGTTGTGAGGCTATTTGACCGTGACGTGAGGCTAGTTGACCATGGTGTGGCGTGAGGCTATAGTTGACCATGTTGTGAGGCTATTTGACCGTGACGTGAGGCTAGTTGACCATGGTGTGGCGTGAGGCTATAGTTGACCATGTTGTGAGGCTATTTGACCGTGACGTGAGGTTAGTTGACCATGGTGTGGCGTGAGGCTATAGTTGACCATGTTGTGAGGCTATTTAACCGTGACGTGAGGCTAGTTGACCATGGTGTGGCGTGAGGCTATAGTTGACCATGGTGTGACGTGAGGCTAGTTGACCATGGTGTGACGTGAGGCTAGTTGACCATGGTGTGACGTGAGGCTAGTTGACCATGGTGTGACGTGAGGCTAGTTGACCATGGTGTGACGTGAGGCTATAGTTGACCATGGTGTGACGTGAGGCTAGTTGACCATGGTGTGGCGTGAGGCTATAGTTGACCATGGTGTGGCGTGAGGCTATAGTTGACCATGGTGTGGCGTGAGGCTATAGTTGACCATGTTGTGAGGCTATTTGACCGTGACGTGAGGCTAGTTGACCATGGTGTGGCGTGAGGCTATAGTTGACCATGTTGTGAGGCTATTTGACCGTGACGTGAGGTTAGTTGACCATGGTGTGGCATGAGGCTATAGTTGACCATGGTGTGGCGTGAGGCTATAGTTGACCATGTTGTGAGGCTATTTGACCGTGACGTGAGGCTAGTTGACCATGGTGTGGCGTGAGGCTATAGTTGACCATGTTGTGAGGCTATTTGACCGTGACGTGAGGCTAGTTGACCATGGTGTGGCGTGAGGCTATAGTTGACCATGTTGTGAGGCTATTTGACCGTGACGTGAGGTTAGTTGACCATGGTGTGGCGTGAGGCTATAGTTGACCATGTTGTGAGGCTATTTAACCGTGACGTGAGGCTAGTTGACCATGGTGTGGCGTGAGGCTATAGTTGACCATGGTGTGACGTGAGGCTAGTTGACCATGGTGTGACGTGAGGCTAGTTGACCATGGTGTGACGTGAGGCTAGTTGACCATGGTGTGACGTGAGGCTAGTTGACCATGGTGTGACGTGAGGCTATAGTTGACCATGGTGTGACGTGAGGCTAGTTGACCATGGTGTGGCGTGAGGCTATAGTTGACCATGGTGTGGCGTGAGGCTATAGTTGACCATGGTGTGGCGTGAGGCTATAGTTGACCATGTTGTGAGGCTATTTGACCGTGACGTGAGGCTAGTTGACCATGGTGTGGCGTGAGGCTATAGTTGACCATGTTGTGAGGCTATTTGACCGTGACGTGAGGTTAGTTGACCATGGTGTGGCGTGAGGCTATAGTTGACCATGTTGTGAGGCTATTTGACCGTGACGTGAGGTTAGTTGACCATGGTGTGGCGTGAGGCTATAGTTGACCATGTTGTGAGGCTATTTGACCGTGACGTGAGGCTAGTTGACCATGGTGTGGCGTGATGCACAGCACAGTACGCACATCACTCACAATCTGAGCATCAACTGTCATATCCCTTACAGCAGATCCCATGTATTCCAGGCCGTTACAAAAAATCACACCCGTGTGAACTGAGTGGTGCAACTCCCCTCTCTCCTCCCCCTCCTCTCCTCTCTCTCTCTCTCTCTCTCTCTCTCTCATTAGCAGGCAACAGTGCAGTGCAGCACTAATACTATCTCTCTCTGTTTCTGGCAAACAGCGCCCCTACTGGTACTAATAGTCATATACTGGTGCTCATGGCCACATAGGCGCACAGACACGGACATTGCTGTTCCTTGGAGTGGTTCCACCACACAAAAAAACATGTACAGTATGCTAAATGTTGCATGCTTTAAAAGCATTGAGATTCCCTTGGTGGAACACTTTGACATATACAGTGCTGCCATGTGGATACGTATATGCATTTGTTTGCTCTGTGACCGCCATTGACAAGCGCCAGCCCTCTCAGTTCTCAACACGTCTACTGGATTGAAGCCATGAGACTCACACGTGATGATGGCGGCTCATGCTGATTCTTGACAAACACTGGCATTCCGACAGCATACCGTCCAGCCTGGAATTCTTGTAGGACACGCACAGGGGATGGACCATGAGCCACAACAGCTGGACATGTGGCCTGCCTGTCATGACAGCAACTTTCAGCAGTACCTTGGAAAAGACTGAGACACGCTGCAGGAATGAAAATGCTGACAGGAAATGCCACATGTATGTGACACGGTCCTCATTCCAAACATTTTGTCGCTTTATTGATTTGGTGTCTGATGAGCCACAGGCTGTGGACAGCCCCCTCCCCTCCTCCTCAATGAAACAAAATCTCAACAAAAACAAACCCTGGTATTTTTTCGAGGGGTCTCTGAACTGTCAAGTGTCAACCTCAGGGTGTACATTTTTGGCTTGTAGTTGCAATCCATCCAGTAGACATTATAATGTCCTCATGTTGCCTTCATGTCATGTCAAATGAATCTGAATTATGAGTTAAGGCACACAGTGGTATTTATGACTGTGTGTGAGTGTGTTTGTGTGTTTGCCTGTGCGTGTGTGCGTGTGTGTGTGTGTGTGTTGCGTGCGTGCGTGCAAATTAAGGCACACAGTGGTATTTATGACTGTATGTGAGTGTGTTTGCCTGTGCGTGTGCGCATGTGTGCGTGAGTGCGTGCGCGCATGGTTGTGCGCATGGGTGTGTGGGTGGACTTGGGAGTTTATGTTACCCGATTTGTGAACTTTACGGGTGAGTCAAATGAAAGATGACAGTGGCACTGGCAACTAGCTGACAGTGAGGTAGGCTTTTTAAATATTTTATACATGGCTTTTTTGCATTCTCAATAATGTAATATTCAATGACGGTAATTGTCTGTGTTATTTCCCCGACAGCAGAGTGCTTCAAAAGCTGTCCGCTGCTCTGCCGCTGTTGACGGCCTTCCTATGGGAGCAGAAGCTTCTAAGCTAATAAAGTAAGCTTTGAATCAATATTTCATGACAAATTATTGATTTTGTTTTATAAGTAGCGTGATAATAAGCATGATAATGTATAATGAGGCAACCATTATTGGAAAAATAAACCTCAACAGGGTGATGCAGGAACGATGTGTTTGGCAGACATTTGTTTTAGCATTAGAGGTTAAGCAGCTTAGCCTACAGTATCTCCTCATCCCACACACAATCACATCTTAGATGTTTTTAAATGAAGTGTCTGATCTATCTATCTATCTATCTATCTATCTATCTATCTATCTATCTATCTATCTATCTATCTATCTATCTATCTATCTATCTATCTATCTATCTATCTATCTATCTATCTATCTATCTATCTATCTATCTATCTATCTATCTATCTATCTATCTATCTTCTGCATCTCCATCAAGTTACAATAATTAGCATTTATTTAATTGAAAATATGTTTGAATTGATTACTGGATGTACACACACTACACAGATGATAATAGGCTGCCTTTATATTCCCCAAGCGTATTAGTCCCATAAACTAGGCTGGCCTCTGGTGTTAACGAAGGAAACTACACCATTGGTAACCCTGTAGCATTGCTTTCATTTAGGATCCGGTTATAGTGTATGTACTGCACTGATCAGACAGAATCAAAGTATATCTCAGTAGTTTGTGCAGTTATTCATGGTTTATTTTCCATGTCCATTGAGGCACGCACAGTGATGTAGCCGATATGACATCTGGTGGATACAATTCACTCACTGTTATGATATTGCAAGTTTAGCCTCTGGCCAATTATGTTCTAAGGCATTGGATAACAGGCCAGAACTCAAACTGGAACACACACACACACACACACACACACACACACACACACACACACACACACACACACACACACACACACACACACACACACACACACACACACACACGATACAGTATATTGCTACAAATTAAGATGTGTGGGTTTGTAATAGCAATGCATGTGTGATGAAATGTTACAGCTGCAAATAGATTGTGTGTTCATTTTGTTAGTTAAATGAACATTGATTTTACTATACAAATTGGGGGTCCCAGAGATAGAGATGCCATTAAACAGGGGTGTCAAACTGGGAGTCCTTGAAATTAAACGGGTTGAGAATCTGCTCGGGCCACAAAAATCTTCTCTTATGGGGGTCCCTGGTATATCTTTTCAAATTAGTGTCAATTTGGGGGTCCTCAACATAAAATAAATAAAAACGTTTGGGAACCACTGCACTACAGAGAGACACTGTGACGAAGAGGGCTTGGCCGCCCGCACCTGTACCACCTCCGATAGCGGAGGAAATAGAAAGTCACCCAGAAGATCCTGCAAATCCTTCTACTGTGCTGCTGCCATGCTACACAAAGCATTCTGACACCAGCTACGGGGATTTGGTTACCCTCCCTGCAGGAGCCGAGAAGGTGCTTGAGGCAGAAGAAGGATTATGAAGGACACAATCACACCAGCAGCAGAGGGACTGTTTGTGCTGCAGTCAGACAAACAAATGCTACCACTAAGCCACCACAGAGACGCTCAAACAGATATATAGGTATATTTTACCTTGCTGAGCAAGGTAAAATATACAGTGCATGCACCAAAAGGATCTTGGTGTGCGTAAACCATAGACTGTAAAGAATATGGACAAAGCGTTCCCCCTTCCCCGGGTCTAACATGAACGTAAAATGAAGCCTGTCAGTGATTGATTGTAAGTCACCATCCGTTTGGGCCCAGCTGGCCCATTGGCTGGCCCAGACAACGAGGCGGGACTCCCCCCCTTCTTCTTAGTTGGTTTTTATTTTGACTCGAGTGGGTGGGGAATCCCGATCATAGACTGTAACGGTAGCCACGCCCCTCAGAACATGCGCGACTTTATGGTCATTTTTTTTATAAATGGGACCATCATTTTCCAAAAAGAATATTATGACATTAGAAATGAGACTTTAAAGTAGTGACTGGAAGCAAAAAGTATTCATGACCATGTTTATTAAGGTAATACAGTCTAGGTGAAGTTGGGCCCAAATACATGGACTTCTATGGGGCTATGGGTTTTTTTGGGCCCAATGACAGCGCCACAACAGGCCATTATATGAACTTTCAGGAAATCCCGATTTCCTTGTGGCTTCACAAAATATCTGTCTGACTGCCCCACTGGCGTAAACACAAACATTGCGTAAACACAAACGTTGAAGACTGAAGCTGAAGACGCAAATTCTGACTGGCCGGAATGAGATGATGTATGATGATAAGAGCGCCCCTCTCTTCACATGGGTGTGATTTTTGAGGGGCACTAGCCCCTCCCCTCCTATGTCCAGCTTTTGGTGCATGTGCCAACACAAAATTTGTCCTACGCAAACATCAAATGCCATTGACAATGAATGGACAATTTGGAGTGTTCGTGTAAACACAGAGATTGCGGAACACAAACATTGTTTCACGAAGGTGTGGACTCAAATTCTGATTGGCCGGCATGAGATGATGATGATGATGTACGGATAAGATCGCCCCTCACTTCACATGGGTGTGATTTTTTTCAATTCTCTAGGCCTATATAGACCTATGTTGGACATGTTTTGCTCAGTCTGGTGGCAACTGCCAAACATTTCACATTTCATGTGATGAATAAAATCTTTGTCAGGGATCCTCAGCTCCGGAATGACCTCCACATATGGAGCTCAGATTTATAATCTGTCTTTATTTAAAATTAAAAAAGTACTTTTTAATCATTTTAATTCTCTGGTTCTTTCATTGCTCATTGGACTTTTTTTCCCTCTGATGCTGAATTATTTTCTTTGTTTTTCTTGAAGTGCTTTTTAGGATTATTATTCTGATTCCCTGAAGATGGCGTCCAAGAGTTAAGGACTGCTGCAGTGCTGTAGTAGTATAGTTACAGAAAACACACAGGCCACTTTCAGTTTCCACTGGTCCAGTCGGTGGGAACCATGATGGGAATGTAATTCACTTCATCCCAATTTAGATCAATGGAGACAGTCAAAACAACGATGTATGCTAGATGCGTTCATTTATAATTTAGATTGTGAACCATATAGGCTACTGTGGCAAAAGGATCATGCAAGTGCATATTATGTAGGTTACGTGTCATACATTCATGATTCATGCAAACATCAACGAATAGAATGAATCGTGTGCGCGCGCACGTGTGGTGTGTGTGTGTGTGTGTGAGAGAGAGAGAGAGAGAGAGAGAGAGAGAGAGAGAGAGAGAGAGAGAGAGAGAGGGGGGGGGGGGCTAGAGTAGAGTAGGGAGAAAGATAGATAGAGACAGGAGGAGAAAGACGAGACACGAGAGAGGGATCAGAGAGAGAGGTGGAGCTGCGGTTTGGATTTGGAAACAGAACGCCCAGGACGCAATCAGCGCGCTGCGCGCATCGCAGCCGTGAGAAAATGTGAAGGATTTTCGGCTCCCCCCCCGTCTTTTTTTAATGTCAAAACTTAAGTTCAATAACTTCCATCGGATTGTATTTCCTCCTTCCTTCCTATAATCCTGTCATGATGGCCACCTGAGTGGTCATCCAACCGGTCTGGAAAAGTGGAGCCCCGCGGGTCTCGGATCAGCGCCCTCCTGCAGGGCTTGGGAGGCGCGCCAGGGACCTCCAGGTTCCTGCCCGGGTTCGTGGACAACAATGTGCCGGAGCGAAGAGAGAGGCGAGGCTCCACCAGGTCTCGTATGCCGGTGATGAGGGGTCTGATAGCTCCTCAGAACACCTTCCTGGATACAATTGCCACTCGTTTTGATGGGACTCGTAAGTAAACATACATCCAATCGTCAGCTACAGTATACGAGCGCAGATTCTTTCTAGGTAGCGCGCATTGGATGTGCGCCACAAGGCAAGTTAACTAAAGTAGTATACGTGCAAATTATAAAGGCTGACAATCATTTATAATTTGCACAGGTCATTTTTGTTTTAGTTATGAATACAACGAGGCAGTTCCTGGGTGAGTCAATCAATCACTTTCAATCTGAGATGTTAATTTATGCATTACATTCGTGTTTCCACCATAGGAAGGTAGATCAATAACACTACATGTAAACATGAATTCATGTACTGGGTGGGAGGACTGGGATTCATAACTGGGCCAGTTATTAAATCAAACAATGCCTTGCAGCCCTGGCAGCTCCCCCTCACAGCCATAATATTAACTGGATACTTAATAGGCATACATATACTTATACTGCCTAGTGCCTGGGGCAGCATAGCTCTTGGCCAGGAGGAATAGTTGCAAAAGAATATATATTAACATTATTTGCAGAGAGGAAATGCGCCCTTAAATTGTGTTATGTGTTCTGCTGCTGACACACACACACACACACACACACACACACACACACACACACACACTACTGCAACTGAGGACAGGAAAGGAAATACAAAAATCTGCGGTTGGTTAGTATACTTATATAATGGATGATGATGATGTGTTGTTAAAGCATTGAATGCTGAAGGGTCAAGAAAGTCCACATTTTGGACTCTGACCTCTGGGGGTCTCCAGTCCACACAGCAGACATTAGGCTTGTGGCGGCGTGGCGGTGCGCTCAGCAGGCGCTCAACAGAACACTGTGCCTGCAATTTGTTCAGTGTCGCTGCAGCCCACCGTGACACGCTGGGATAATTCCCTATCAGTGAATAAGCATCTGAAACAGACGTAATACAAATCTGAGTGACATAAAACAGCCGCCCACCCACCCAGCCCCCCACAGAGGCCCGGTGTTAAATTCTTGACAGTGGAGATTCCATCTTTTCTTGGAACAACGCAATGAACACAATAATTGAACAGTTTCAAGATCCCGTGGACATCAGCCAAGCTTATGTTCCTTTGATGTCGGGTGAAAATAAGCGACTACCATGTGTAAATTATTTGTAGCAAGATTTAATCTCCCCAGGACCTCACCTGGACGGAGCGGGTGGTGAAGAAAGCACTCAGAAAAACTGAAGAAAGCTGGCATGGCTCCAAAAGTTCTAAGAGCTCTCTACAGAGGCACCACAGAGAGCATGCTGACTGGTTGCTTTACGGCCTGGTATGTGCAACTGCACCGACCTAAACCGCAAAGAATTGCAGAGGGTTGTGCGGACAGCCGAACGCACAACCCCCCCCCCCCCCCCCCCCTGCCCCCCATCCAAGCCGTGTACGATGAACACTGTGTCAGAAAAGCTCAAGGAATCATGAAGGATTCAAGCCACAACCACAGACTGTTTGAGATGCTAGCTGTAGCTGACGCATTACGGTTTCGCAGTCTCAAAGCCACCGGAAATAGAATAAAAAGCTTCTTTCCCCGAACAATCGGATACATGAATAAACTGAACAGCATAATTTAGATAGATACTAGATACACAGCCGTTGCGTGAAGGACAGTGTTACAGAAGAAATTAAGAAAACGATGAATGGTTTCCACAATGGTGAAAGGATAATTTATACCGTAATGCCTTGGTAGAGGGAGATATCAACTATTTTGCCCTCTTGCATCAGCAAAAACTATAGCATTCAACTTTTAGGTGGAGTTAACGAGCCTGTCAGCTATAGCACTGACATCCCTTTTGGTCTAAGCTTGGGGCTTGTCTTTGTGAAGGATTCATACTTGGTTACGCATCGTAACAATAGCCAGCCTTGCATCATGAGCTTGTAGATTGGCTATTATTTTCGATGCACGGCACGGCGGCATGCCATCGGTGGCATGTAACTTAGTATAAATTGAGCTTGATAAGTGAAAGGAGGCCAGCACTGAGCAGAACAGCCCACAGACCTAATTCAATCATTTGTGCTTATATCATTCTTAGATGATGTTTTGATCCAGGTACTGTAGATGACTGTGCAGTATGTCAGGTCAGATCATTGCTCAGTGAGCCCTGTGCCTTCCAACCTGGGGGGAACGAGGGAACGTCTTTCATGGATACTACTGAAAATAGTGAGGGTTGAGGCTATAGGGCAGCTCGGGCATTGGATTTGTAGTGAATGTAATGTTTTTTGCTCCACCAACAGCGTGGCTGTCGTCCACCACTTTGATCCCAAACAAGATATCTTGAAATCCACTGGCTAGACTGGCATGAAATCACATTCACGTTTCCAGGCGGATGACCCCTAATGATTTTGGTGTGACCACGTGACATTTCCCTCTTGCAACAACCTGAGGCCAAACTTTTGCACTCAAGATATCTCATCATCGGACGATCAATGAAACATGCTGAGTGTAGTGTGTCACCTTTAAGGCCTATTCATACTCATAGGCGGCGGGTGCGTTTTACCTTTGGGTAGGCTACAGAATTGCATACTTTTACCAATGAATTAGCCTATACACAGACAACGACTGATCAGCCTATTTTGGACGATATGGGTCCCACTACTGTTTGCTACAAAGCGACTGGAAGGACGAGGTTTACACTACAGACATACCAATAGTAGCCAATCATATGCTGATTAGGCCAGTTGCTGTATAGCCTACCTACCCGATCAGCGATCACCAGGGAGCAGCGACCACACACACACACACACACACACACACACACACACACACACACACACACACACACACACACACACACACACACACAATAGCCTTCTATATAATGCTGCGCACATATATTATATATATTTAAAAAAATACCCAGCATAATTTTTGGGAAGGCTAAGCCTTCCCTAGCCTTACACACCCGCCGCCTATGTTCATACTCCAGTTTTAGGTGATAAGATGACCACCGAAACCTTAAGTAAAAACAGAGCGATGTGTTCGGGTGACCGGTGATTCGCGTATCCCCGCAGCGTGGCGTCACGTTGTACTTTTCAGTGGTCACTTTTCAGTGGTCACCTTTGTTATGACCTGGCTCTTGGGCCATAACAAAGGAGGAAGACACACAGCTGTTTAAAAGTGCACAAACCAATATTTATTTACATTATATTTATAACCAAACATAAGAATCAAACAATAATACAGTACTAAGGTGGAGTGTGTTAATCAGTAGTGTAAGTGAGTGGATGTGTGGTAAATGTAGTGTGGGGTGTTGAATGGTGCAAACAGATGCTGCTGCTCTCATGGAAGGAGAGAGAGACTGAGCGTGGCCAATGCCTAGCCATTTATAGTGCACCTTGGGAACACTGGCCAGGTGCTCCCAATGCACCTGATCAGCAACTCAGAACCTGTGGGAAGCCAAATGCATAGGTCTACACAGGAATACACACAGGCCCTAGTAGCCCAACTACAGGGGCTGTGAGCCTGTGACACCTTATCACCATTTTTGGTGCTCATGAGTGCGCATGCGCCGGCGTTCTGTGCTACCTGTCAGTCGCGGCTTTTAATGTCTGCTTATTTTACCTATTTCTAATTCATATTTTTATACCACCTTCTACCTACGGGTAGTTTTAGCAGTTTATTCTTATCCGGTTTAGTGCTTTTAATGATCAGATGCACTGGAGTGTTTGTTTTAGCGTTCTGAAATCTCACTCGTATGGCGCCAGCAGCCAGCGCCCTATACTGCTAGCCAAACCTGACAGCTATAGCCAGGAGGCTATCTTCACAGGACCGGCCATCTAACCAGCCTTATTCTCCACATTGCGACTACTCTCCACCATGTGTGGCCCTCGCTGGTAGGTGCCCTTCTGCACTGCTGTTTTGCCAACATACACCTGCTTTTACAGTTTTGAGACTACTCTCCGCATCGGGCCACCACTTGTGTGGCCCTTGCCAGTACGTTCCATCCTGCATTGCTGTCTGCCCACTTGATGTCAATCTCCTAGCCTACTCTATTTTGTCTGTATCACCTTTTACTGGCCAAAGCTATCTTTGTATCCTCAGCTCAAGACATGGTGGTGACATGGAGGGAGTAGACAAGTTTATAGAGTGGTGTGATCTACACCATCTGAAAATAAATGTAAACAAAACAGAGGAGGTCATAGTGGACCCCAGGTCCATAGGAGACCACAGTATAATTAGTGTCCATGACCATAACATCAAACAGGTCCCCTCATATAAATATCTGGGAGTACAGATCGATGAGGACCTGAGCTGGCACACGCATGTTACAACACTGTGTTCTAAGATACACCAACGTCTACACTTTCTCAGAAGACTTAGGCTTTTTGGAGTCAGTAGAAATATCATGTTGACCTTTTACAGAGCTAGTATAGAGTCAATCCTAAGATACGGTATATCCAGCTGGTTTGGCAATCTAACTGTGAAATACAAGTCTCAAGTAAATAGGCTAGCAAACATGGCTGGGAAGATCATGGGCATGTCCACCCCACCCATCACTCCCCAGGCCATCTTTGAACAAGCAGTGGTGAGACAGGCTCGGAATATTGTATCTCCTTTTTTAGTCGTGACGGGCTCCATCCAAATAGATGGGGCTGCCAAGCACTAGCGGCCAACATAGATTATCACATTCTACATCACGTTGCGCCTCCGACAGATACCTCGTCCGCCAGTTATTGACATCCCCCTGGTCCTGCCCCCCACCCCCAGCATATTAGTTCCACTCAGTTTTGGAGCTATATATAGACCACCAGACCAACATCACTTTTATGAACTAATTGAACAGGACATAATACAAATAGGTAATTCAGAAACAATTTTAATCGGGGACTACAATTCCAATATACAAAGGAAAGACACTCTGGCCACGCCAGGCTACATTTTCCCAAAATTACACCACCGACTAAACTCATAGCATTCATGGTCAATCCTAGTAGCCGTCGTATAGCCCAAAAATCAATTCAGGCCTATACCACTAAAAAAAGGTTCTGCAGAAGTTACATGAATCTCCAAAACGTCTTAAATTAATAATGGCCCTTGAGGCCACCGTGGTGTGATTAATTACAGTTGCAGACCCACCAGAGCAAATCATTCTGTCTCAGTTTATTATGGTGGCTGATCACTCTGGAGATAGTGATACATGTTACAATAGACACTCTCTGTGCTTGATGGGAGAGAGACAGACAGGCAGGCAGGCAGGCAGGCAGACAGACAGGCAAGCAGGTAGGCAGGCAGGCACCAGGCAGGCAGGCAGGCACACAGACAGACATACATACAAACAGACAGAGAGAGAAAGAGAGACAGAAAACAAAATGGGAACAGGGGAAAGTGAAGCCTGAATGGATATTTTTGTGTCACTGTAGTGTTGTGCCTTTGGGCTGAAGTGTTGAAGCTGATCTTTTGTGAAAGTCTGTTCTCAGTAAAGTGTTCACGGAACAGAGAGCTGGTTTTCAAATGCACTTGTGACTCTGGAGTCTGTCTGTCTTTGTGCCGGCATGCCTGCCACCGTTATGCTTTGAGCAGGCTATGATAATGCACAAAAAATGATGCCTATGTACATCCTGACTACCTGACATGCCGACTAGCGATGTCCCGATCAAGTTTGTTTTTGCTCCCGATCCGATTCCGATCGTTTATTTTGAGCATCTACCGATTCTTCCCTATCCGATATTTATATTTTAAAGAACACGTTTATGCCATATCACAATAGTACAATGTCCCAAATCACAGACAATATCCAGTCTAATATCATGATATGTAATTATGGATATAATATTGATACTAGGGTTGTCCCGATCACGATTTCTGGCTCCCGGTCCAATTCCGATCATTTGAAAATTATGCGATTGGCCCAGATTTCCGATCCCCCGATCCGACCGGGACAATCCTAATGCCGACCCACACAGTAGCACACACACATATCAGTATTCCTAACAGTGCACGTAATTGAGTAAATGAAGTAAATTGCATAGTGCTGTGGGAGATGTTAATGTCCTGGCTCAGCCAAATGGCGGCTCTGGGGTGGAAACTATTATACTCTACCAATGGTTCCCAACATTTTTGAGGGCCCCTCCTATAGGCCTACACAGGTTTAATGTTTGTCTTTAGTTCAAAATGTGTTTTAGTAAACGCATTGACAATAAAGGGAAAATGTACGTCATAATGTGTCGTTTACGTCATATTGTCTCTTTATTGTTAATGGCGTTTAATCCGTTCTCAGATGAACGGCTAGGTGTGCTGTCATGCTCATTTCAGCACGGCAGGATAGCCTATTTCAACCAATTGCTTGGTCAGAAGAACTACTAGTAATATAAATATTTCATTCCATTTTTGTCTTTTTTCGAGGCGACATATCAACTATTTTGCCATCTTACATCAGCAATCTCAGACATTTCGGTGCAGAACATTTGACTTATAAACAAAAGAAAATAGATGAAAATAAACTGTGCTGCTCTGGTAGGTAGACAATGATCCTGTGTGTGCCGTTAATTCTTTGCCGAGCTTTGTTATCGGTGTGGGTGCATCTAGTGTAGAGATGCAGTATTCATGAGGATGCTCTCTGTGTTGAGTGTTGGTGATGTCCAATGATGAGTGATGTGTGTGGATGCCCAATTAAGAACATCAAACTGGCCACTCTACCCCACCGCATCTCCATTGATTTGCACAGAAGTCTGATAATCACCTCTGTATGTTCCTCCTTAAGTCGATGTTGACCACTTGTGTTTTATTGGTGTTGACAGTAAGACTGTTCACCTCTCATTTGTGTGAGTGAGCAATTCTCTTTCATCTCTCCCTCCCTCTCACCCAGATGGGGACTGCCCATAATTCCGACATCCCATTTCTCCGACTATGTGAATGACACGGCACCCGCAAGAGGAAATACATATATGTGAAATAATCATTGACATATGGCTACACAACTTCACAAGTTGACACTCAATTGTACACAAAACTGTCATAGAGGATTCGATAAATAGCTATATGCACTTATTTTTTGACAATTCAAACTTCATGAACATGCACTTCCTATTTTCGCAAAGGCTTAATGGAATCATACCTAGAGAGAGACAGAGAGAGGGGAGAGTCAGAGATGATGCATTGCTGAACTGCTCACATGCTGCACTACCGTTTCATGGCTCTAGTTAGAAACTTGCTATTATAATTATTATAAGGGATTATCGTCAAATCAGACTTCAGGCTTGCCTGCACCAACTAATCTCATTTCCCTTTTTTATCTCTTTTCTAATTTGAACTGTTTTAGTTGCTCTTTTTTCTTTTCTTTTAATGAAGTAGTCTCTTTTTTCTTTTCTTTTAATTAAGTAGTTTTTATAAAGCGGTATATAAATCTGATGTATTATTGTTCTTGAAATAATAAATAGCTTACAGTGTTGCATTTTCAGTCTGCCCTTTACAAGCAAGCACTGCTGTGGCTTTCAAACAGCAGTGAATGTGAGAGGTTAGATTACCCACTGTGGCTTTCAAACAGCAGTGAATGTGAGAGGTTAGATTACCCACTGTGTGCAATTCTGTATGTTGTGTCTCCCTCTGTTATTATGTATATTGGTATATTTTATGTGTCCTTGAGGGAGTTCCAGGGGGTCCCCACTCCCCAGCTAAATGATAGTTATGAACCAAATGGACCCCTATGGGTCTGTAACTCTGAGAGTGTACAAACGGAACCTAATGGAACCAAACGGACCCTAATGGGTACATTTGGTTCCATTTGTATACTCTGAGTTAAATTAACAGTGATTTTACAAAATATATTGGGGTTGCAAAAATAAAAATGACATTAAATGGGCATCCGTAGCCTTAAGGCATACACTGGCGGTCCTTGAAGTTAAAATGTTTGAGAATCACTGCTAGAGTCATAAAAACCTTCTCTTATGGGGGTCCCTGGCATATCATTTCAAATGGGGGTCCGCAGGCTAATTAGTGTCAATTTGGGGGTCCTTGACATGAAAAAGTTTGGGAACCACTGCTATAAGGTCCAAGAGTAGCACAGGTTCTCTGTGTACTCACCAAATAAGATATTTATTTTGACCTGCACCCGACACCAAGGTAATACAATTATTTAGCTGGCACTTTCCTGGGCTCTGAGCACCAGTGAATGGAAGCCATTTCTTTCATTCACACCCAAGAGTGCATGCTGGGTATTATTTCCCAACCCACCCTGAGCCCAATTCGGTGTTGCCTGTCATAACAATCTGCGTTTACTTTATTATAATCTTTACTGTGTGCACGATGTGTTGTGAGCTTGTAGGGCGGCTGCCTTCAGTGCGCGATACCATCATACGATAAACCATAAATTAGGCACACGCACACACACACACACACACACACACACACACACACACACACACACACACAGTCCCAAATGTGTTCTGGAGGACTGTTTGCTATCACTCCCAAGGGACTTTGTGAGCTGTCCAGAGACTGTGTGTAAATGGTTTGGTACATCAATGTGGATGTCATTACCCTAACTACTAGTGTGTGTCTGACAGTCGTCGCTTCTCCTCAGGCAGTGTGTGCATTGTCAGAGGGGGCAAAGTGCCACTGGTGCTCAGCGAGAAACTGCTTTTCCTTGGGGATGGACTGTGGATACTTGTGGGGATGACTAAATAAATCTTTATAGCAGTTGGTTTTAAAACGTCTAAATGATCTCTCTCTCTCTCTCTCCGTACACATACAGTACAGTACACCCGCCCCCAGACTCTCAATTTGTCGTTTACTTGCTTTGCAATTTCCATCTGTTATTTCCAATTTCATTTAAAATGTGGACTTTAATTATCTCCGTGGAAGGAATGGCTCGGCTGTGCAAGCCATACATAAATGAGTTAGTCTATGTGATGAAATATTCAAGATTGCACATAACATAAGTCAGCCTGTTGGTCAGAAGTGTCAGAAAGGGGTCCATACAGCCAGAGAGTGAGCTTAGATATTCATGAATCTACATGAGTCTTTTCACACATCACTGGGTTAAAGATGCTATCCATAACATATCCATATCATATGTAGGCCTACTGTGTACTTTTTTTCCTTTCTGAAATGCACAGAGCGATGCGATTTTGACAATAGACTAGGCTGAATGTGAAGATGAAAAAATTTATTAGCAAACAATATTCTACACGAGAGGATTAAAATACTTTTCATCTTCACAGAGCCCTCTGTGGATGAAATGCCAATAAAACATTTTTAATGGGAGAATTTGTTTTATTTTCCCACTTCCAGCACTCAAAGGCATCTTTTGTTGTGGATGCAAGCGGATGAAATAATACAGCAATCCCTTAGCACTTTCACCGTGGCATTGGCTTTCTTTAGTCAGAGGAGCAGCTGCAGTGTCGTCGCATGAAATCGTCCAAGGTCTCATGTTAATGCTGCGCACAAAACATCATTAAAATTGTATCCGACTCTCGCTCTGAAACCTCCTTTGTTTTCTTCCCATTCCCATTGCAATCTAGCAGTACAAGGACTTCTCTTCACTTTTGAAGGGCTTTCTTTCTGGACAAATTTGTCATGCCTTCTTCCTTTTTAAATGAACCCTATAGCTTTGTCATGTCTATTGTTGTCCCATCGTCTTACTTTCTCCCATAAGCCTGATTTATACTTTGCTACAGTGCATTGTGAGCTTATACATCTGCTTTTTTCTGTAAGCAACACTGTCCAATAAGACAAAGTATAAATTAATAATTACTCTCTACTGGCCTCAACCCCTCCCTTCCCTGTCACTCCCTTTCTTCCCAGTACTATAGTACTCTACATCTTTATTCTACCACTTTTCCTGGAACTGTCACTAGTGCGTTTGGGACTTAGTACGTAACTCACCATGGTATACAGCACACCAATGTGTTTGATACTTTATTTTTGTCTTGTGTTCGATTTTTTTCCTTCCTCCTTTTATTTCCTCTCCGTATTCTGAAAACAACAAAAATGATGGAGCTTGCGCGAAAAACAGTTACACCTGTAGACCTGTGACAATAAAGTTGTTGATTCTTGATTTTCTATACATACAATGTATGTACACAATTATCTCAAATATTATCAAATATTTCTGTTAGAGAGAGAGAGAGAGAGAGAGACAGACATCCTGACCTTGGCTCTCTTTCACCAGTCATTATATTCAAAAGTTAGGGAAATGTCATTGTGGTGGTAAAGTTCCTGCCAACCACTGCAGAGAGTGGGGATCAATTCGTCTTTGGGGCCTCCGGCAAGGCCGGGCAGGCGCACCAATGAACGCGTCTGTGACTCCTACAGGTTGGTGAGACCTCCTCGTGAAACTCCTTACTGTCAGGTCAAAGAAGAAGCGGCTGGCGAATCCATTTATGTATAAATGGTTCCATTTGTACACGCTCACTTAAATTAACATTGATTTTACAATACAAATTGGGGGTCCCAGAGATAGAAATGCCATTAAATGGGTGTCAGTAGACTAATGCAGGTCAAACTGGGGGGTCCTTGAGATTTAACGGGTTGAGAATCTCTGCTAGAGCCGTAAAAAAATCTTCTCTTATGGGGGTCCCTGGCATATGTTTTCAAATGAGGGTCCGCGGGGCTAATTGGTGTCAATTCGGGGTGTCCTTGACATGAGAAAGTTTGGGGACCACTGCTCTAACCCACTCTCTCTTCTTTACGTCATTCCAGACAGCAACTTCGTCCTGGGAAACGCCCAGGTGCAGTCACTCTACCCCATCGTCTACTGCTCCGACGGCTTCTGCGAGCTCACGGGCTTCGCCCGCGGCGAGCTCATGCAGAAGAGCTGCATCTGCCACTTCCTGCACGGCGCGGAGACCGACGACCGCCTCACCTCGCAGATGCAGAAGGCCCTGGACGAGCGGGGCGAGTTTAAGACCGAGATCATTCTTTACAAGAAGGGTGGTGAGTACTGTATAGGGCTGCTGCTGGCAGAGCTACCAACCTGCACACATTTTGTGTACCAACCACGCAATTCTAGGTGTATAGACACCTAGAATTGCGTGGTTGGTACACAAAATGTGTGCAGGTTGGTAGCTCTGTGCTGGGCCACCATTCTTCCAAACGTTTGCCTCGGTAACACTTATTTTGTTTTCGCTTATTTTACACTGTCCTCTGTGTTGTAAATATTACGGGTGCAACAGTTCAATCCAATTTATTGATTGTAAAATAACTAACAGATTTTAATGAAATAATCACTTTGTCATGAATAGTGAGAATACTGTAGTAGATCACAATGTAACACATTGTGAGCTTGTAGATCGGCTGTTTTCGCACATTTTGCACACCACTAATGTCCACCATATTGCATAATTCATTATAATATAGGGTTATAAGTGGTTTATCAGACAAAACATTTAGTTGATTGATTGATTAATGTATTACATTACATTTTTTTATCTGTATTGATTCATTTATTCAAATTGTGTAACTTGATTGTAAACAAATGTCCTGTCATCTAATGGTTTCTCAATTGTTTTATTCACATCAGGGAGACAATACAATTATGTTGTAGATGCATCATGAAAATAGAAAAAAACAAGCTACATACACCAATGAAATAAAAGTTGATGACGATGATGATGGTTAATTGGCTTGGCAGGTGAAAGAGGACAGGCGGTCGGGTGCTTGAGTAGTAACAGAGTAGTAACAGGTGGACAGTTAGTGTAGATTCTATCATTGGCTCATTCACTTCCTGGTTGGGAGGGTCTTTAATCAATCAAAAACCAATTTCCTCAATGTAAAGATCCTAATTTCATTATGTATTCATTTTCTAGCAACCTGCAATGTACAGTAAAGGGTTATTTCTGTAAATCATAATCCCAATGGGAAGTCAGTGCACAGACTCAGAGCAGAGGTAGAAATCTTTACTGGCTGAACGAGAACGTCCAGCAAGAAAAAGTTGCCATACACGAGGAAGGTGGAAAACACATAGCTCTTTAAATTATTTATAAGGGCAGAAAAGTGTTGCTTGTGGCAAAACCCCACATGACGCAACTGATGTTATTACACACAAACAAGAAGAAATTGTACACATTGTTACTGTATATACAATTGTGTTCAGCTTTGCTGAATTTGCTCAGCCTCCAAACTTCTCTCCACTGTATTATCTGCAGTATCAGAAACAAAAAACAATAAAATGTGCATACATTTAGCTGGGTAGTGAAGCTTTTGAAAAGAAGAGGGTATGTTCATCAATCCGCTCAACCTCGCTGTGCGAGTCATGTCCATTTCTTTGCTTTGTCACTGTGTCACTGCATGCAGCATTAGACCCCGATGAATCATTGTCACTTCTCACTGCTAAATGGCCCTGTTTGTGCCATTATAGCACATGAACCCTAGCGTCCCTATTCTGGGGGGAACATCAGCGGAAAATAGCCAATCTGGGGGTCAACAAGTATACAGGGTTTAAGCTATGTTGTGTAATGTAAATGATACGTAGCTTGTGGAGTTAGTTCAGTCGGATATACCCGAGCGGTTTCATGATGTGCTCAAGGGTCTATACATATACTCGAGGAGTCGAGGGGTTAATATGCTTCATTACTATGTGGGTGTATTCAGTGTTTGCAACTAAGACGCACATGTCATTCACTGATGTGGCAGTCAGCTGACCAATTGAGCGGGGTATGTAAGCTCACCTATAGACTGCAATGCTTTCTTCCTGGTTGTTCGTGGTTGTTGTTATGTGATGTTTGCTCCCACCACCAACCCAGCACCACCGGTGGGCTCTGTTATTTCTGTACCCCATGGGGGTTGTTATTGTATATCTATCTCCCTGCTCTTAATGTTTAATGATGGTGTTTAATTGTGCCGAGCCGAGGGAGAAAAATGTAGCAGAGCCGAACGCCAAGATAAAATATCATATGCACTTGTATTCTCATTCTATAATAAGTATTGGTTAAATCTATTCGTGAGTTATCTGCCTGAACTAAGTACTCAAGTAGGGTAGGTACCCTCACAAAAACATGCAGTAATCCTGGTCTCTAAACTGCCTCCCCCTGGCCAGCCGGGACGCCTGATGGAGGGGAAAGGAACTGGTTGGAATAACGTGCTCCTTCCACGCGCTACGTCCAACCAGGGAAACTCCCCCCTGTCAGGTGTAAAGGAGCAACTTGGACACTCAAGCATGAAGGAAGCATGAGTTAAGTCCGTTGCTCTCCCTAGGTTGGCGGAGGGTGTGTAGAGCCCAGGATCACATCACAGGATGATTGACACAGGGGTGAAAAATGGGTTTCAAAATCGTGGGACAAAAAATATAAATTATAAAAAAAAAAAAGTACTCAAGTACTGTACCTAAATACAATTTGAGGTATTTGTACTTTACTGGAGTATTTCAAATTTTCAATACTTTTACTTCTACTCCACTGTCTACATCTCAGAGGCAAATATTGTACTTTTACTCCACTACAATTATTTTAAAACTATTTCATTATTAGTTACTTTTCAGATATAAATTATTATATTACCGGTATTAAACATACATTGACCACTTTAGCCCTATTTCAATGTTTATACGTAGGCTATTTGAAAATAGACGATCTACAAGCTCACAATGCGTCACATCGCAACACTTGTGAGCTTGTAGATGTTAGGTATTTTTGGTACTTCAAGTATATTTTGATAATGCTTTTGTACTTTTACTCGAGTAACATTTTGAAAACAGGCTTTTACTTAACAGAGTATTTGTTTTATGTTGTGGTCGTGCTACTGTTACTAAAACGTCTGGAGTACTTCTTCCACCACTGGCTTTAAGTGATTTGACAGTTTCCCTGCGGTGATTAAACCATCGTGTACCAGAGCTCCCTGCCGTGTTTACACTATAGCCTTTCAAAAGCCACTTCGCTCACTTGATCGTTGCTTGTCATGAAAATCCACTTTAAAACGGTGTAATCCCTTGTCGTAGTGTTAAAGTATTCCAAAGTGGCGATGACGACAACAGAGCGGAGAAGGAACGCGCGCCATGCGCAGCACCGCCGCCATTGTAATGCATTGGGTGGGCCTCAATTTCCCAGAACCCCCTGCATGCCGGTGCGACGGATGTTCTTGCGATGACGTCGTCAAAACGCGCCACCTATCTCACTGTCCGGTGGGATCCCTGTATGACTTGAAACGTATTAAAAACGTGGATTAAACAATGAAAACATAACTCGTGTTCAGGAGTCAAAGTGATTAATGCTGATGGAGAGCTGTCATCCATGTCTCTTGCCGCAGGCTCCCAGTTCTGGTGTCTCCTGGACATTGTGCCCATTAAAAATGAGAAGAGCGAGGTGGTTCTCTTCCTGGTCTCTCATAAAGACATCACCGAGAACAAGAAGGACCGCCCTGACGCCATTGACTCAGGAACCGGTGAGTGTGGGTATAACCTCCTTCACGAATAAGGTTGTTGTCTGTCAAATGGGGGAAGGGAGAGAGCTGCAGTAATAACATCCATCTGCTGCGCTAAAGTGTCAGCAGAAAGTGTTACAAAGATACTTGTCATTTTTATGGAGAAAGAGGTTTCAAAATCCTCACTTTTTAATCCATATAGGACTGAGGCTTTCTAAATCCTGATTTTCTGAAAACCTTCAAATATTTATTAAAAAAATGACAGGTTCCTGTCCTGAAAGGTATAGTTAGAAAAAGGTTTTCCCATCCCAAATGAGCACAAAGCAGATTATGCCAATATATAGAAAATCTAGTCCTGGTACAAACATCTTTTTACATCTGTTATACCTACACTACAGGTGTCAACATTATTGCATGTATTATACAGATATTGTGACATAATGTGTTGTTGACCAAGGCTCCGCCTCACCGTCCCATTGGTCCTCCAATCTTCAGTCCACCAATCATCTCCTATCACATGCAATAAATACACCTGTGCACCTTCAATCAGCCCAACACCTTAAGCTACTCACTCAGGCCTGGTTAGTGTGTTTGTCTCAGTACAGTTTCAGTTTTTTAACAGGGAATGATAGGTAAGATTTGGGTACCCTTCACATTTTCACTTATAGTAAACCCATTTAGACCTGAGGCCAATTCTAAAAAAAGAAAAGGCTTCTAAATCAGAAAAACTGAAAAACCTATGTTTCTATGTCAGTGGTTCTCAATCTCAAACTATTTCATGTCAAGGACCCCAACAAGGATATGTAATTGGCTGCAGACCCCCATCTGAAAATATGTTGTTTCAGGGACCTCCCAGAAGCAATGATTTGAGTTAAAAACATTCGCTCTGAAAGAATATATATTAAAAGATTTGAGACACATTTTCAAGATTTCGCTCATAGCTATGAGCTTGTAGATCTGCTAATAAGGTATACCATAATGCTTAAAACACCAAAAGGGGTTACCCTCCTGAATGGGTTAAGCACACTAAGTTAGAGGGGAGTGCCACCCCCTCTGCTTTCTCCCCTCTTTGGGGCAATAGTGTAGTGTGTTTTTTGTTTATTTGGTACAGTTTGTGTTTTGTTTCTTTTATTTTTTTCTGTGTGTGTATTTTGATTTGGCACTCCTTTTCCGTGTTGACTTTATTTTATTTATTTTTTTGGGGACACACACACACACACACACACACACACACACACACACACACACACACACACACACATGCATAATCTGCTTAGTCTGTGTTGGTTTATGTGCTAAAGGTGTATTTCTGAGACCTGTTTTGCCATGCAATGAGATTAAATTTAAATGAATGAAATCACTACTTTCACTTAGCCCCTTTCGGGACCCTCTGTTACCTTTTCTATATTTTGGACGGCGGTACCCTAGGGTCCCTTGAAAGTGAATCCACTCTCCATAGGACGCAGCTTTACCACTGTCTGGTAACGGACAACCGCGGCGTCACTTGATGCATAGAGTAGCAGTAGGAGACAGCGGAAACGACTGGCTAGCTGCACGCCCTAGTTACTGCCTCTGGTTGGCCAACCACGTATACATGCTAGATTATTTACTGCTGTCGTGTCGTGGGTCTATTTAATAACTCCTGTTATGGCCCGATCTTAGCTTTGGTTAATTTCAAAATAAGAAGAGGACATGTTTCCTCTTTAAAACTGTGTTTCTAAAATGTCTAAGCCCAGATGCAGCAACGTGCAGCTAGCCAATTGGGTCTGAGAGGCTAAATCTCATTGAATGGTGGTCCGTGTGGATCCTACTAAACCAGTGGTCCGTGAACCACCAGTGGTCCTTGAGGGGTTCCAGGTGGTCCCCAAAATGATGGAGAGTTGGTAACCAAATTGACCATCATAGATCTTTAACTCTTGAGAGCGTAAAATGAAACCATTTGGTTTAATTTTACTCTCTCTCTCAAGAGTTTAGAAGAAAAATGTCCTTCTGCACACCTACAGTGAACAGGTGCGTCAGATAACGATCTGGAGAAGTAGAGAAAAAAAGATCCCGCATTTATTGAGCAACGTTTCGGTCGATCAGACCTTCATCAGGCAACCTGACGAAGGTCTGATCGACCGAAATGTTCTCAATAAATCTAATTATCTAAGTGAAGACGGTGTACGCTCTCAATTAGAGAATGTAGAAGAATTGTTATTTTGATCAACATTTGCCAAAAGCATGGAATTATCGACAAAATCTTATCCAACGACAAAATAATCACAAAAATAACAATATTCTTTAGTTTTGCTGCAGTGCTGTTTTCGTCGACTAAAACTATGACCAAAAACTTTGGTCAACTGACGAAAACTAAATAGAAACTAAATGAAAATTAAGCTATGTTGACTAAGACTAAATATACTGACGATTTCGTCAACAAATAAAAAGTAGACTAAATGTAGACTAGTGGACAAGAGATCCAGTATGAGTCATTTTACAAGCCCGCAACGCGTCGCAACGCAACGTGTTGTGGGCTTGTAGATCTGCAAGTGATTCAAGTGAAAAAAACTAGACTAACACCAAGACATTCCAGGTGACTAAAATGTGACAAACTATATGAGAACTATATAAAACTAAAATCAAAACGACACTGCTCTGCTGTCTCCCTCGTGTCTCCCCCCGTCTAGACGAGGAGACCGGCCTGGAGGTCCACCAGATCACGCGTCCCCCGGGCTTCTCCTCCACGGAGCGCCGGCGGAGCCGGGCCGTGCTCTACCAGCTGTCTGGACACCTCCAGAGGCAGGACAAGACCAAGAGCAAGCTCAACATCAACAACGTGAGGCTCCGCTTCCAATCCACACGCTCAGCCGCTAATTCCACACTCTTACAGTTATCAGCTGAAGAGTTGTCCTGTTTTTTTTGTGACGGGCGATAGCATGGCTTTCCGAAATTACATGTCATATGTCTATGGACTTCAATGTTTGCTTAGGGCAGTAAATGCCAACGTAAGACGTCATCGGGGTGATATTAACACTGTCCTCGCTGGCGCGTGATTTTTATTCTTTTAACTTTGTCTCACTGTAAAAATTAACACTCGGGAGGGAGCGGGAGGGATTTGTTCCATCCGATCTTACTCGTCACAGTCTTCATTGCCACCGTCGTTGACCTCATTCATCGCCATCCTCATCGCCATCATCATCCTCATCATCACCTCGTCATCACTATCATCAGCATCATCTCCATTATCAGCAGGTAAGGGTTCTAAATCCAGCATAATCACCATCACAATACTGCAAATCCATATACACACACTGACACAAACATGATTTGCACGTGCACGAACATACAGTACTGTGACCAGACATTTACACGTAGTGTACTTAAATATATTGGTATCACATTGAAAATGCACTTCTTTCAAGGTTTTAAAGACAAAATACAATATTCTTTTAAACATTTTCTTTTAATATCAATATTAGATTATCATAAAAATTGCCAAAAAAAAGTGTTTTGGCAATTATCTGGGGGGCCACTTGCAATCTCCTCGCGGACCACCAGTGGGCCCCAGCAGATATGAGAATCACTGATGTACTGGATCAGATTATTGGGTCCTGGGCTCCTGGCATGTGTGTAGTTAAAATTTAATTTAATTAAGTGATTCCATCACAAATCTATTGATTTCATTTGATCAGTTGACCAGTTGATCAATGACCACGGGCTGTCGGTTGTTTAGAGCAGCACAGGTTAATTGGATTATCTAGACTGAGACAAATGGCTACTGCTGAACATATTTTGGGACTATAAATCACCACGTAAATCCAAACAATAGTGTGTGTGTGTGTGTGTGTGTGTGTGTGTGTGTGTGTGTGTGTGTGTGTGTGTGTGTGTGTGTGTGTGTGTGTGTGTGTGTGTGTGTGTGTGTGTGTGTGTGTGTGTGTGTGTGTGTGTGTGTGTGTGTGTACCTTTTTGTGTGGCATGTCTACAACGACGGATTATAACTAATCCTCACCCTGTTGGTTATGCAAATTGGACAGCACCGTGTTGGCAGAAGCGGGCTTCGCACCGCTCTATTTAGGCAGTCACTTGGCTGATGTCTCACTCAGGCTCACGGGTCTAAAGCCAATGTTTTTCACTTGTTTTGAACATGTTTGTCACATCCTCATTCCGTCGTCAGTCACATTTCCTCATTCCCTCGTGGAACACAGTCTATTGGACTCTGCACGTTGAAAAGTGCACACAACGTTGACTCAGTTGAATCACGGTCCATCATATATCATATATGGCAGCCCAATCTCACCCAAACACGGTGAAATGGCACAGATTGGCAATTCCGTACATTATACATACACGCCTAGGAAACCCCACAAAACATTTAATACTATATATTGAAATGATAAAGGTTAAAAACCACTGGTGTAGGCCTACAGTATGTACAGAAATGCCAATCTGTGCTATTTCACCAGTGGTGGAAAAAGTACTAAATTGTTTTACTTAAGTAAAAGTACCAATACTGCAATTTAGAAGTACAAAAGTATCGGCATCAAAATGTACTAATGTGTAAAAGTACTCATTGTGCAGAATGTGCCATTTCACAAGTTCAAAATGTGTACAAAATCTATTGAAAATAGCAGATCAACAAGCTCACAAGAGATCGGTAGATCTGCTATTTTCAAATGGCCAAAATGTATAGGGTTGAAGTGGTCAATGTATGTTTTATGTTTTTAAGTAACTAGTAACTAAAGTTTTCAAATAATTGCAGTGGCGTAAAATCTCGGCTCCGAGATGTACTGGGGTGGAAGTAAAAGTACTTGGAAATTGGAAATACTCAAGTAAAGTACAAACACCTCAAAATTGTACTTAAGTACAGTACTTAAGTAAAAGTACTCAGTTACTTTCCAACACTGTATTTCACCGTGTGTCTGGGTGAGTGAAGAACGTATACATCGTTTTGCAGAACGTGCTTGGGGCGAACGCCAACCCGGTGCCGGAGTACAAGGTGGCGGACGTTCAGAAGTCCCGCCTCATCCTGCTCCACTACGGCACCTTCAAGGCGGGCTGGGACTGGCTGATCCTGCTGGCCACCTTCTACGTGGCCATCACCGTGCCCTACAACGTCTGCTTCTCCGTCCGCGAGGACAGCGGCGGGGCGGCGGCGGTGGCGGCGCGCAACCCCCCCAGCGTCAGTGACATCCTGGTGGAGATACTGTTCATCATCGGTGAGGCTGACTGGATGTGTGGCGTGGGGTTGGTTTTGTGTTTCTAAGTTGACGCGTGCACGCATCCGCCTCGGTGACGGCAGACTGCTGGGCGAGCGCTGGCGCTTTGGCATGGGGGGGGGGGGGGGGTCAGATCAACATATGAGAATAAATTCTGTACTGGCCATATATGGAGCGTGTACTGTACAGGTTTTGATGAGGTCAGATCAACATATGGAATGTCAGAACATGTCAGTTCCATGTATGGAGATCTAAGGGTTTGAGGTCAGATGTTGTAGAGTTGCTGGCCGGCTTCATATATGCAGATCTAGATAATGCAGTCTTCTCCATGTACGGTTATCCAGGGTTAGATGAGGTCAGTGTCGTGATCTTCATGTATGGAGATGGCCATATATGGTGGCGTGACGTGTCACGAGGCGTGACCTTATATGGAGACGTGATGTCATGAGGCGTGACCATAGATGGAGACGTGATGTCACGAGGCGTGACCATATATGGTGGCGTGACGTGTCACAAGGCCTGACCTTATATGGAGACGTGATGTCACGAGGCGTGACCATAGATGGAGACGTGATGTCACGAGGCGTGACCATATATGGAGGCGTGGGTGACTAATGACGGACGGAAGGACGGGAGATGCAGGTTTTCATAGTAAATGAACATAAGGTAGTGATTACCAGTGTTCTTCACCATCACTGAGCCCCAATGCCAGTTCAGTCCAACCAAGAGTTTGTTGTCATTTACCAACAAACAGCAATGAGTGGATTTATGGCAAACTATTGAGCCTCAGATATACATGGAAGCACACGCGCACACACAAGCACACACACACACGCACGCACACAAGCACACACTCACGCACACACAAAGCTTTATACAATCTTTATATGAAAGTAAATGTCAACTATTTGACCTTTCCAAGCAGCAATAGACCACATACGGCACCGAGCCATTGCCTCCGTTTCTAATTATCTCACTTGGCCGCTTGGTCAATAAACATGGAGGCGTTGAAGCAAGAATCTTTCTTGGGCAATGATGAATATTGTGGTATTTCTCTAATTACAATTGATTTAGGGTCCCATCCCATATCTAATTTGATGTGTTATAGTGTAGTGTACTAATTAATTAGTACACTAGTCTTGCCGGAAGTGAAAGTTGCTGTTTTGCTCTCACTTTTAATCACTAACTGACAACAAGTGTTGCCCAGTTTAGCTGCTTTCATTGATTGCTGAAGAAAAATAATCCTTTAGCTTGAGGTACAGAAAAACTGTGACAAGCTGTTATGTTATGTTTTTTTCGTTTTTTTAACTAGCGATCTCTCTCAATTGTTGGAGATCATCTGCGCTTCTAGGGGGATTAAACATGAAACTTGACACACCGCTTGCATTTTATCCCACCAGAGGCAAACGTTTGGTACTGGTGTTTTTCTTAGGGTTTTGCTTCCTCATCCCACCTCTATCCCAGCAATATGTTCTCCTCTTCTAATTAACTGTGTCCTCCTCCGATCACTTGGAGGACGACCTGAAACAAACTATAAAGGGAGTTTGAGGCTATGCGTGAATTGATCATGTCTTTGGTAGATTAACTTATTTTTCCATTAGTGATGATGTCTCCTTTTTGGTTCAGCAGGATCCATCTCTGCTGAGAATGCCCCAACAAACTGTGCACCATGAAAGCATCTGTTAAGCAGTAGACCAGCAACTCAAAAACACTAATTGTTAATCGATTTATCTTGTATCTTGTTGCGTGCACCTTTAGTCGCCAATAAAAAACCTAATTGGAATCGGTTATAAGTCGGTTTTTGGTTCTAAATATTGGTGTCGATATACTGTATATTTTCAGTTCATTGCCCAGCCCTATAGCGCAACGAGTATAGAACGTGACCGAGCGAGGAATTAACATTTCTCCTCTCATCCTCTCATCCACAACACACATTTAGTCGTTAGCGTAACTACAAACGCCACCACAACTGTCTCCGTGCGCGATCTCTCAGGGGAACTGGTGATGTGACAGATCCCAGATGGTGTGTGTGTGTCTGTTTGGGTTGACGTGTGTCATCATCGTGGTCTTTATGTGGCAGATATCGTGCTGAACTTTCGAACGACCTACGTGAGCACGTCTGGCCAGGTGGTGTACGACGCACCCTCCATCTGCGTCCACTACGCCACCTCCTGGCTGTTTGTGGACCTGATCGCTGCGCTGCCTTTTGACCTGCTGTACGCCTTCAACATCAGCGTGGTGAGTCACGCACGCACACGCACACACGATTTTCAAAAAAAATCTTCTAAATCCTAAATCCTAACTTCTGAAAAACCTATGTTTCTGTGTCAGTGGTACTCAACCTTTTTCATGTCAATGACCCCCAGAATTATCTGTATTTGGCTGCGGACCTCCATCTGAAAATATGTAGTTCCAGGGGACTCCTCCCCCCCCCCCCCCCCCCCCCGAAGCAAAGATTTGAGTTAAAAACGTTTGCCGTGAAAGAATATATATTCAAAGATTTGTGCCCACATTTTCACAATTTAAAGAAAATAGCAGATCTACAACCTCGCGAGTGCTGTGCTATGAGCTTGTAGATCTGCTATTTTTCAACAGCTAAAGTATAACATAACCGTTCTGAATGAAGCAATTACAATTGTGAGCATAGACTGTATGTTCGCGAGTCCCAATAACTGTACACACAAACACACACACCCTCACACACACACACACACACACACACACACACACACACACACACACACACACACACACACACACACACACACACACACACACACTAGTCTATTATTGATGTTATTGTGTTCAAATGTGGTCACGGCTGGGTCAGCAACATCAGCAAATCATAATGCTATTATGGGGGGGAACTGAGAGAAATTGACAACAGAAATAAATGTCAAGTCTCTAATGTTGTTTTTCCGTGTCTCTCCATCACTGCTCTCATGAGAGCTACCTGTTTGACATTAATTGTGTACCACAATAATGGGCTCTGTATGAACCTGCATGCAGTTCAATGAAGTGCGCTGCTCTTTGAGTCATAAACACTTGTCCGCCTCTCTTGCACTTCTACCTTGTTCTTGCATTGTTCTCTATAAACACACAGACCATTTTTCCTGTTAATGGGTTTATTTTTAGATGTGGTGTTTATGAAGTGCCTCGTGGTTCAGTCAATTAGTGCATATGGACCATATGTTCCCTGTGAGTCTCGAGGACCAGAGTTCCAATCTGACTCACGGTCTTGTCTCGCACATCTCTCCTCTCCCTTCTTTGCCTCGGGGTTCCTGTCGCTCTACTACACACTCCTATCTAAAGCCCTAACCACACCAAAGGGTCACCATTGCAACTCCTTGGGTCCAAACGGTTGCGAGGAATTGAATTCCATGCGTTGAATGACTTGGGACAACAGTGGGACTACATGCGTCGACGTGCAACAGGACATATCACACCGCTGGGGCAACGCTAAAACCGCCTCGACCCTTTGTTGTGGTTAGGGCTTTAGTCCTAATAAATCATTTCTGGAAAAATGACTATTCATTAATACATTTTATTTTATGATTATTCTTTTATTGAGTGTGTTGTCACGGGGCAATCAAGGACCTTGCACACATCATCAGCGGAGTCATATGACAATTGTGTTGCATGTTTTTTTTGTACAAATGACATTTTTAAGTAATTTAACACAATGATTGAAATAGTTTTAAATGTTTATACGTATTTATTGACACTGCAGTTGAAGTATTTGTTGGTCACCTGTCTCTCCTCCTCGGCAGTGCTGCCAATCTAATCCTGTTTATTGTATGTTTTATTATTGTATGTTTGGCGCATGAAATATTTATTGAATGGTATTTATTGAAAATACATTAAAAAAGCAGTAGGTAATTGTAGATCAACTCATGGGCTTGGGTTTGCCTTTGTATGAAATAATTGATAGAATGAATTGTGCTTGGTTTTTTTCCCCACCTGTTTAATAGTCAGGCATGCCGCAGGTGAAGAGAGTTATGTTAAGTTTGTCTTGAGGCTAGTCAGAGACAACAGCAGGGGACAGCTGGCAGAGCCTTTGTGAAAGGTGTAGCCTGTGAGGCTGTGACCTGTTATTTTAAGTTCCCTGATTTGTTGTTTTCTACAGTGTAGCTGAAGTGTTCATTTCATTTCCTATTTTTGGAACGTGTTTTTAAAGTGTACTTGTGGACCTGTCTACATTGTGTTCCGTCCACAGAGTAAATGAATACAAGGTACAGTTCATAATTCTTGGTGTTTGTTTCATAAATCTCCGCTGTAGACACGTTATGAGCCATTTTCTGTCAAGACATTCTGTCAGGTGATCATTTTTCGAAATGTTGGAGTTTGGAAGCGACACATCGTGCTGCTGCTTCCTGCATACTCTGAGAGCGTACACATGGAACCAAATGGACCTTCCATTTGTACACTCTCAGTATGTGCAAATTTGAAATGGGTGGCACGTAGGGCCGTTGAGTGACTTCTGACGAGTGCTTCCAAACTCCAACACTTGGAAAATATTATCACCTCACAGAATTTCTTAGTAGAAAGTAGCTCATAGCATGTCGATGATGATTTTTTTATGAAACAAACACTTTGCAGATTGAAAGGGGTTAATTCAAGCTAACCATACAGCTGCTATTTTGGTTAGTTTACTGTCGTTTAATACAAGCAGATTAGGCCTTTCTGTTTGGATGGATGGGGGCGGTGTCAATGGCTTGTGTTGCAATTCTAGATTCAACTCATTATAAAAAATCTAGTGTTGCAAATTGCGGACAACATAACGCATTTAGTGATATTGTAACTCCACCCACACACAGACCCACAAGTTACCTCTACACAAACCACTTATGTGTCCCTGCCCACCCACCCGTGTACAGACACACACAGACACAAACACACACAAACACAAGGGAAAGAAACACACACAGGGTTTCAAGTGCCGGGGACTCGCCCGCTCTGCTTCACAGTGCCTCATAAATTGAACACCTCACAGTTCATTAAATTGTTTTTATTTATTACCGTCCTCCGCCATTGTTCTCTCAATACTCAAATAATATTTAATTGGTGATTCCCAATTTTGAAAGGAATGTGCTTTATTTTTACAGTTTATTGAACACCTCAGAGTTCATTAAATTGTTTTAATTTATTACTGTCCTCCGCCACTGTTCTATCAATACTCAAATAATATTTAATTGGTGATTCCTAATTTTGAAAGGAAGTTTTTTTTTATATATGCTAAAAATCCCTACCTCTTATTTATTTCCTCTATATTTAGAAAAATAGACTAAATTACTAACGCCAGCAAAGAAGACACGAATACGGGTATTATTTAATGGCAATTGGGATACATCGTTTAATAACAATAGAGATGGGGAGGGTGTAATGTTAATTTGTAGAATAATTGAAAGATTAGCAGCAACCAAATTCCAAAATGTGAGGACACTCGGACACTCCCACACCATATGAAAGAATGTACCTATGGTGTTCGGAGTGCAGAAAGTGCAGTTGTGATTATTTAAAATCTGCATAGCACACAATCTACGCAACTTGTTTAGCGACGTTGATTCATGGTGTTTTCCACTGTTCTCCCCCTCCCCCGCCCGTTTGGAACCCAAAGAACTTTGGGGTGCACCTGCTGAAGACGGTGCGTCTCCTGCGCCTCCTGCGCCTCCTCCAGAAGCTGGACCGCTACTCCCAGTACAGCGCCGTGGTCCTCACCCTCCTCATGTCCACCTTCGCCCTGCTGGCCCACTGGATGGCCTGCGTCTGGTACTTCATCGGACGCAGCGAGATCGAGAGCAACAGCCTCAGTTCTTGGGACGTAGGTGCGTGCGTGTGTCTGTGCGTGTGCGTGTGTGTGTGTGTGTGTGTGTGTGTGTGTGTGTGTGTGTTTGTGTGTGCGCGCACGTGTGTGTGTGTGTGTGTGTGTGTGTGTGTGTGTGTGTGTGTGCAACTGTGCGTGCACACGTGCGTGTGTGTGTGTTTGTATGTGTGAAATGACGGATGTCTAACTATGCATATGTTGAAGCAGATGCTTGGGTAGAAGGCAAACAGACAGAGAACAGCCCCCCCCCCACACACACACACACACACACACAAATGGATGCATCTTACACACACACACACACACACACATTCTCTCTTCCCAGATACCACTTTGTGCCTGATTTGTACTTCGGTGTCGTGCACCGATAGCCCAATGCAGCGTATGCTTGTAGATCTGAGGTTTTCGGTGTGTCACCGGAATGCAACTATAGTCTAAATCTGTCTTTATACCCTTGCCTGACAGCCAGTCTGCTCAAACATTCTATAGGCAGGCTGCAATATCCTCCTGCCTCTAGGGTTGTTGGCTGCGTGATATGAGGAACAAGCAGAGCCTCTATTACCTCGGGAGATGAGGGCGAAAGTTCACCTACCTGGCCAGCACTATCTGTTCAAAGACAACTGTTTGATCAAAGTTTTTTTTCACGTAGTAAACGTACGTCAGAAAGGGGAGATGACGTGATTTACAGTATGTACACAGTACAGTAACAGTACATAACATGAGCCCAATGACATCTGTAGCTGTCATGCCTGTTTTTTTTTTGTTTTTTTTTTAATTATAAGATTTTCAATTTTTGTAGACAAACAACCCCACAAATACCCCACCCTCCCCGGTTCATCACAAAACAAGACAACAACAAAAAGCAACAATAAAATAAAATAAACAGGTAGTAAAGGATATAAATAATAAATGAATGAAATAAATACAATAAAATAAAATTTGCCTTTTACTAGATTAAGGGGCTACACAGTGAACCAAATTACATGTAGGAAAACACTTAGGACACATCATCAAAAGACAGTGAAAGGGTGAATTCAAGGAAAGGGGACCAAGCCTTTACAAATTTCTGGCGAGATGTGTACCTGTTGTATCTGAGCTTCTCCAATGGTATAAAGGATAGAACATCCTTGACCCAACTTGTAAATGTTGGAGGTTTATCAGATTTCCAATTGCGGAGAATAAGTCTCCTCGCTATGAGTGAAGCAAAAGCTATGAAATTGGCTTGGGGAGAGGTAATTGGTGCATCGCCGTTGGGGACTCCAAATATAGCAGTTATCGGGTTGGGCGCAATTGGCATATGACAGATGGTTGAGAAAGCATAAAAAATACTATTCCAAAATGGGTTCAAGGAAGTGCATCCCCAGAACATTATGTCCAACAGAGGCTGGCTCCAGATGACATCTTATACAAGTAGAGTCATGTCAGGATAAATTTTAGATAGTTTTTCTCTCGAGAAATGCAAACGATGTACTATTTTGAATTGAATTAGGCAATGTCTAAGACATAAAGAGGTAGTATGAATACGCCTCAAAGACTGTAGGCCTCTTTTAACACGACACACGCGTATCTCCCTAGCAAATTCGGTCAGGCTCATGCTGAGGTCCAAAGTGGTTTTCAAAAAGATGAGAATAAGCACCGCAGGCAAACCAAGGCTGAGAGATTCCGCGCCTCGAGTTTGTGTGTGTTGAATGCAGGATGACCTTTGAACAGAGGCTGCCACCAAGGTGATGTTCACTAGGTAAGACCAAGCATCAGAAATAGGTTTAGTTTAGGGTTGTCTATCGAATAAAGGTGGGAAGTGCGAAGCATGGAATGAGCGTCCATGGCGTGAAATGACATTTGGGGAGCCAGCGTGGTCATCTAAGGTCATCAATACACATAGATGGCCATGGGCGGGGGATGACATTTAGTTTCCGGCATGATCATCTAAGGTCATCACCACGCGCAAGCGTGTAGCGTGCGGCTTGGATGGTCGGGCACGAATGACATCGGGGGTGCGTCGTGATCATCTAAGGTCATCGCCACACGCATGACCAGTGATGGTCAAGAGCATGGGACATGGATGGCAGTGTGATTAAGGGGGCTTGGGGGTTGTGGACCCAGATACTTTGGCCTAGGGGTCGAGGCGTGAGCCTGTGCATATACAGTAGGTGTGTAGAAAAATATACGAATATATTTGTACTTCGCAGTAAAATAATGAATAAGTGATTGACGTGGTAGGAGTGTTCAGCCTGGCTGGACGTATAGGTGAGTGGTTTGCACGGGTGGCACAGGGTGGAGTTGATAGTGGCTGGTGGAGTTGTTTGGTTGTCTTCTGCTTGGTCAAACATCCCGAACCTCAGTTGTTCCAACTCCATTTCAGGACCATGGAGAGTGAATTAACTTTCAGACAACCGAGCCAAGCATTGTTAAATGGTATTGCTATTTATATAGCGCTTTCATCCAAAGCGCTTTACATAGATTGTGCACCCATTCGCACACCGATGGCGGAGGAAACCATGCAAGGCACCAACCTGCACATCGGGTTCAGTGTCTTGCTCAAGGACACTTCGACACCAACTCTGGGGGAGCCCGGGATCGAACTGGGAACCTTGCAGTTCCCATCCGGCTGCTCTACCGGCCACTCTACCTCTGAACCACTGCCGCCCTAGGCCCTTGGTGTTCAGAGTCTTGATGTTAAGCACCGCTGACTCCGAGCCATGCACTGAATACTGCAGAGCATCCCGTTTGGATTTGTCAAGCTTGAGAGGTTGACATCAACCGGCTGTGTCCTATCAATTCAGTATAAATCGCCCCAAAAGGCAAATAAGTTAACATATCTCTGCTGTCGGGAAGAAACCACCTAACTCAAAAATGTTCATTTTTCAGGAGATGAAAAAAGTATATTTTTGAGGAAATTACGAAAACCTTTGAAAACAAAGCAATACTGCCTCATCAAAGTTGGTGCTGTGACTTTATATATTGTCAATTACTTGCATGAGAGGTAGTGGAGTTGGTTGCTTTAGCAGACAGTTTGAGGGTCCAATGGAGTTAAGAGGTTTTGTCCAAAGCGTTTTTTTACTACTTTGCATTGGTTAAATATTTCCGTAACAACACACAGAATGGATTTAGGACGTTTCCTCTCAGGAATGATATGTGTATATTGCATAAAAATGGAGGGCTAAGATAAGAAAGAATCTCCTAAATAATTAAAGTCTCATTTCTAAATCTACATGCTTCAAGTTCTCTGTCGAGTGTATGTGTGGGACTAAAAACCCATGACTTATGCAAATTGTTAATTTAAGTACAGTTAAGATTGTCAGACTCTAGTTCTCCAATTATCCTGTAAGGGAATAAAGATGAGGACTGTTCTT